>NW_015555783.1:850899-873331 GCF_001515605.1 Sinocyclocheilus anshuiensis | reverse complement strand
AATATACACATTAGTGTTAATAGACATACATTTAGCTAAGACAAGGCAAAGGCAATACAGTGGAATAAAATTATTATCTTATATTATATAATAAACTAATTAAAAAAATTACAATATTTTTCAACAAATTCACTACTGTTCAAAGGTTTGGGGTCAAAAAGATTTTTTTTTTAATGTCTAAAATACTGCATATACACATTAGTGTAAATAAATGCTGCTCAAGAAACATTTCTGATTATTATCAATGTTGAAAACAGTTGTTCTGCTTAATATTTGTGTGGAAACCAGAACACTTTTTTTCAGGATTCTTTGATGAATAGAAAGTTTAAAAAAAATTTTTTTAACTTTTGCAACATTATAAACGTCTTTGTCACTTTTGATAAATTCATGCTGAATAAAAATATTATTATTCTATTATTAAAAATATATTATTAATATATATTTTAAATAATCAAGGCATGTCTTCCATGCAGTTTTCTGTATGAAGAATGAATAACATTTAAGCATATTCATTGTTATGCACCAATATGAGACATAGTCAAAAACAGCTGTATTTACATACACCATCAGTCAAAAGCTTAGACACACTTGACTGAATCTTCTCATAAATGTTTCACATGATCTTAAAAATAATTTAAACCCATCAGCAAACAAAAGCTTTTACTCAAGACTGTTTTGACGCCGATGAGACCAAACATACATTGTATACTCTGACTGCACACAACAGCGCCCTGCATCTCTAAACACGCTCTCAGCTGACCCCGACAACGCAACAACAAAGAAGAGTAGACAGGTCAATCCAGGACATAGATTAATGAGCCATGTGCGTCAATACAATGAGTACACACGCTGCCATTACAATGAGTGTCATCCAACTTCCAATATTAATTTACCAGCGCCGGTTTAAACCGGGTGGATTTCACAATAGAATATTTACTTGCACAACAACTGTAGCACAATGAGGCTACAAAGATGAGTCAAGCACTGCTACAGCAGCACCCAAAAAACCTCGCAGGTCCAGACTGCACCCGCAACGTATTCTGACCTTCTCACTGCACAATGTCAGATTATTAGTTCATCTTATCAAATCTGGCAGAAGCAAGCCTCTATTTTACCTCAAAATCAAAAGAAAGAAATTAAACATTATATTCTGCCTCAAGAAAGTGCAGTCTATTTTAGGACAATAAAATTTAATGACCTTTTTTAAGCACATTTCCCCTGCAATTGTGGGGGAACATTAAAAAAAGAAAAAAAAAAACATTATTGTAATTTTTGTTGTAATCAAATGCTGGGAAGTGACAGTATGACTCATCACTCAATATTTTTTTTTTTTTTAGCAAATATGTCAAGATGTGGCCTCATTTTTAATTTATAGGTTTGTTGTGGTAGCACATTCCAGTGATAAGTGGTTAAAATATTCTTTATTTTGTTAAAATACATAATATTTTTTCTTATAATAATTAGAAAAATAATACATTTTCAATTTGCAATGTAAAATTCTTAAATGGAGTCTTTATTTTTTGTTAAAATACATAAAACATACAAAAAGTATTTTACTTAAAATATAATAATAATAATAATATAGAATTGTCGTAAAAATATGTTTTCAATGCATATTGCAATTCAAATAAAAAATATTGTAATAAAAAATGTAAATAAATTATACAAAATTTCTTTAAACACACACGAAAAACCAACATACTGTTATTGTGACCTGGCCATATTTTTGTGAGATTTGGCCCTTAAAAAGGTGACCACTATTAATTAAAGTTTTTCTAGGTTGTACTCACAGTGCTGGCTGGTGGCTCAGGGGACTCTGTAATGGATCTCTGTTTTGTGAGAAGATGCGTGCGTGGTAACTGCCCCAGGGGTTGATGGGAAAGCGACTGGGACCTCTTCACTGCAGAAGACACAGCCTGAGCGAAACGAGAGGGCGAAGAGGGCGAGTACGGTTTGGGAGCGGCGAAGCTTCTCAGCTTCTCTAGACTCAGTGAAGGCATGGGGTTTGTGGGAAGACTCTTCTGGCGGGACACTACAGATGACGGTGGAAATTTGGGAGCTTCGGGTGGAGGTACATCCACCTCTGCAGTTCGAGGTGCATCACTGGCTCTTGCTTCCCATTGCACCGGTGGCGGTGGAGGAGGTAAGTTGTCCAGTGCAGGAAACACATCTGATTGCGGGCTTCTTGCGGTTTCTTTGGGCCGGGTCGCAGGACTGCTACAACAACTGCTGCTATTACTGCCCACACTCGCTCGGCGAATGGCCGCGGAGGTTACGTAATCCCCGGGTGTTCGTTTGTGCTGCGGCTGGCGGAAAGAAGCTGGTTTGGGTCTTGTTGCCGGTGGAACTTTCTTGCATTCAGTTCCTTCTACAGGGGATGAAATGGCAGCTAGAGGTGAAGTACAAGGACTAGTTTGCGCAAAGACGTTCTGATGGCCGTTAACAGCAACTGTGCCATTGGAGACGGTCTTTGTTTCAGGTTTGTATTCTACACTGGGCTCCAAAGTTAACTCTACTTCAAAGAAACGCAGTTTTTCGAGAGACTTCTGAGGCATGATGGTGTAGGTGGTCATGCCCACTTTGGGAATGTATTCATGGGTGAGCTCATTGGATGGTTTGGGTTCGCCATCTACGATATGCTCTACAGTATTTGCTTTAGAGGTTAGTGTGGATGTCAGATCCTTAGTTGGTTGGATCGCAGGCAAAGGTGGTTCAGGAAGATGCAGCTCTTCTGTGGAGGTGGCCATGTCTCTTTTTAGTCCCGTTGAGGACTCCGATGGAGCTGTGGAGGGTTCAGTGCATGAGCTCGATGGCTCAGTAGAGGGTTTCTGGGGCTCCATCTGCGTTTCAGTGTGAGCGAAGCTGACCGAACTGGGGATGGTTTTCGGCACTTGGTCTTCGAGGCTGGACTCTGTACCCTGTGCTTGCAAGTCCGTGTGCAATGTCTGGATGCCGCATTCAGAGGTTTGAAGCTTGTTGAACAAAGATGCAGGCTTTTCTGTGGCGCTCACAGAAACCTCCTCCAGAACAGGGCCACTTTTCATCACCTCTTCTGTCTTTTCCGTCGGGGGCTCTAGAGAAAGAGAAAACAAAGTCATGCACCCAAGCCTGTCATTGGAGTTTTACTGTAAACTATAACCCGTTGCACACCAAACAACGCTTTCTTATGGTGTCATAACTGACTTTTTATAGAGATCATATCATGAGGAATCAAATTTTCCTGTTTGATCTTCTGAGATCAAAGAGTTCGATGTACTACTGGAAGTTTCAGAACGCAACCAGAGCATTTATTAAAACTAAGCTGCAAAAATGACCCATAGGTATGAATAACAATCGCATAAAGTACACTAAAGTGTAACATTGTGTAAAAACCAGAGGTGCTGAAGGATCTCACCCATGGGTTGAAGCTTACCTATCTCTTCTGAAGGGATATGAGAGCTTGTGGCCTGGTCCGACTTAATCTCTCCATTCAATGTGGCTTCTGCAACTCTGTCAAGGGTAAAAACCATGCAAAGGTTAAAAACTACATAGAAAAATACATTTAATAAAAACATAAAAAAATAAAAATAAAAAAACATTTACATACATGTATAAAAATGAACCTAAATCTCCTAAAGCATTTCTAGATTGCTCTGGCTGGTTGCTAGGCTGTTTTTGCTGGTTTATAGGTGTTGCTGTGGTGTTAAGAATGGTTGTTAATATTTATTAATATTTTGAATTAGTTTTTATTTTTATATTTTCATGTTCAAGTTAATTCTTTGTCAATTTGTTAGTTTGTGATTTTTATTTTTAATTCTATTTATTTCTATTTTGTTTTCGTCATTTTATTACAGTACTTCAATCTTAAACTTATTTTATTTCAGTTACTTGGCAAGACAAAATTTCTAATTTTATAATATTTTTTAAGTTTCTTTGGTAACACTTTACAAGTTAATGTTGGTTAATTCATTAACTAAGACTAATGAACAATGAACAATACATTTCTTACATATTACTTTGTCTTTGTTAATGCTAGCTAATAAAAATACAATTGTTCCTTGTTAGCTCAAGACCATTAGGTATGAACAAATAGAACTTTTGATTTTAATAATGAATTTAATGAAATTGATGAAATTAACATTAACTACGATTAATAAATGTTTCATAAGTATTTGTCATTGTTAACTAATGCAGTTAACTAATGTTAAAAAATGGAACCTTATTGTAAAGTGTAACCGTTTCATCATATATTTATATTTTAATTCTCTATCATATTTATTGCAATTACCAAAAATCACATTGAATCATTCTAATTTTTATTCAACAATAACAACAGGAATAGTAAGGTATTCCGATGGGTTTCTAAGCTTTGCTAGAGTGTTCTGGCTTGTTTTGAGGAGTTGATAGGGTCCTTCAGGCTGGTTCGGTAGGGTAGTTTGGTAACACTTTACTTAAAGCCTTTATGTATAATGCATTGTAAAAGCAGTTTTAATGCATTAATTATGCCTTGTAATGCACCTTATAATGCATTGTACAATCTCATGAATAATTGTAACCACAGTTAATACACTATAACATTTATCAATTCATTGTTACACTATGCATTTTAAATTTGGATATAATTATTTACGACAAGATATAATGTATTACAATGCACATTATGAATAATTATAATGCCCTTTAATAACCCTTTATAATGCATTATACATAAAGGCTTTACGTGAAGTGTTACTGGCAGTTTTAGTTGTGCTCTTAGATTTGTATAAAATGAACACTACTGTACAGTACATACTCCGCATCTGTGGACTGGTCACATGATGGATTGTCTCTGGCCATCCCACTTTCCAGAATCTCTGAATCCTGAGAGGGAGTTGCCGTCCCAGCCCGGCCCGAGTCCAGAGAGATGTCAGCAGACAGGTTGAGGCTGCTGTCGTCGTCGTCCTCCTCCTCCTCCTCCACAGCGGCCACCTGACCTTCTGCGCTCACATTCATCTCCTCCTGTTCCCTGATCTCCTCCAGAGGAGACGCCAACGCCACTTCTGCAGTGTAAAATCACGACGAATGCACAAAGTCAAATGCTTAAATATTACAAAGTGCAGCCCAATCCTTTGAGCTCTTCACTGTATCCCCCAGCAACACTAACTCAGGGGTTTCCACATCAAACTGAAGTGATGTCCATTCTCAGCTGATAGAGGGAGAGATCTGGCATATGCAGCATTAATATGGATTCTCTGCTCCTCAGACTGAGCGAGCGCCGTTAATTAAGACGTCTCGCTTCTCTCGCCTGATTCAGCTCTTCAATCGCCCTCTCTGGAGACCAGCGAGATGAAGAAACATCCAGAGAGCTGTCTCTGTGATCTCTCTCAGACATTTAGATTCAAAGCTCTTCTGCAGCCGCTCTTTCTATCTCTGCTCCACTCTGAGCTCGTATTTATGTGTTTTGGGGCTCTTTATTTATTTATTTGCTTTCTAGATCTTATCAGCCAATCAGTGTTGACACGACCCTGCATTGAATAAAGCCTTGTGACACAATGCAACTCAGCAAAAGTTGCAGAAGCATTCATAAAACACACTTGTAAGAAACAAAAGCGAGTGAATGATCCCTGCTGGGTCTCGGGAGGCCATCTTTGTATAGTTATGAACAAAAAGAAAAGTCTGCCTGCAGATTTTGGCTCGTGATTAGAGAGCATTTACACTCCTCATCTCACTTTTTACTTCACAGAAAACCCCCATCTTAAGAAAACAATGTATTTTTATAAATACTTTCAGAGATAAATCATATAAAAGTTACAGAGAGATGTTTTTTCTTAATGCATTTACTCCACAGATGTGCAATGCAGGTGAGCCGTATAGAGCAAAGTGTGCAATGCTTCAATGATTACAAGAGGACTGGTTTGTTGCATCTCTTGCTTCCAGCACAGACATGGTCTAAAGTGAAATTTGATTAAAAGATTACATTTGCTTGTTTTTTTTTACAGAATTTCATGGTTCAGATAAAGAGAGTGGTCAGGTCAACGAGATGAAAACAGCAGAGATGAGACGAGAAAAAGATGAAGAGAATATGGGCGAGGTACCAGGTCATTACAATCTTTTCGAAATGCAACAAAAAGAATAAAACTGATCCAAAGAGACGTGATTTATATAACAAATGAGAAAAGTTTAAATGCTGTAAAAGCAAACAAAGTTAGTTACATACTGTGTAAATCTGTAAAAATGTAAAGAGCAGAAAAGCTATAGACGAATGGATGCATGGGTAGGTGGATAGAATAATTGGTAGATTAATAGAATGATCTGATAGAATGAAAATGATAATGACAGAAAGTACGATAGAAAGTATGATAGAACGACAGAACGATAGATAGATAGATCAATCGGGGCTAAAGCAGTTCCATTAACGACAAATTAAATTCACACAATCTCACTAATTTGTGCACGCTTATTCTTAAGCAGACCTTAATGTCGATCATGGATCAAATCGGTCCACCATGACAAACAGCGAATATATCTGTGCTGAGATGTTGCATTTGACACGTTGTGTTTTCCTCAGTGCATAACTGACATGTCACAGGTATATTTTTCATCTCTAAATGTTAAAGTCATGCAAACATGTCCATTTTGCTGTCAGGAGTGGGCAAGGCACGCAAGAGCAACAAGCGCAGCTGCGTGCATGCGCACTAAACAGAAGGAGTGCAATCGAATAATATTTTCTCCATTGCATCATATTGCATCGAATCGCATTGTGTTGAATCGAATCGACTCGAAATCGCACTGCATTGTAACAGGGGTGAATCGCATAGCATCGCTAGCTGCTTCATATGTATCTTTAATATATCGTATTGTTGGCTATGCATCGAGATGCGTATCATATCAGCTTGAGTCATGAGATGCACATCCCTAATAGACAGACAGACAGACAGACAGATAGATAAAATGGTAATGACAGAAAGTACAAGAGAATGATAGAAAGACAGAACGATAGATAGACAGACAGACAGACAGACAGACAGACAGATAAAATGGTAATGACAGAAAGCACGATGGAACGATAGAAAGACAGAACGATAGACAGACAGACAGACAGATAAAATGGTAATGACAGAGAGTACGATAGAATGATAGAAAGACAGAACGATAGATAGACAGACAGACAGACAGACAGACAAAATGGTAACGACAGAAAGTACGATAGAATGATAGAAAGACAGAATGATAGATAGACAGACAGACAGACACAGACAGATAGATGAAATTATAACAACAGAAAGTATGATAGAACGATAGAAAGACAGAACGATAGATAGATAGACAGACAGACAGACATAGACAGAACGATAGACAGACAGATAGACAGATAGACAGATAGATAGATAGACAGATAGAATGACAGCATGATAAACAGAATGACAGTGATAGAACGACAGACAGATAGAAAGACAGAACGATAGACAGACAGACAGACAGATAAAATGATAACGACAGAAAGTACGATAGAATGATAGAAAGACAGAACGATAGACAGACAGACAGACAGACAGACAGACAAAATGGTAATGACAGAAAGTATGATAGAACGATAGAAAGACAGAACGATAGACAGACAGACAGACAGATAAAATGGTAATGACAGAAAGTACGATAGAATGATAGAAAGACAGAACGATAGACAGACAGACAGACAGATAAAATGGTAATGACAGAAAGTACGATAGAATGATAGAAAGACAGAACGATAGACAGACAGACAGACAGATAAAATGGTAATGACAGAAAGTACGATAGAATGATAGAAAGACAGAACGATAGACAGACAGACAGACAGATAAAATGGTAATGACAGAAAGTACGATAGAATGATAGAAAGACAGAATGATAAATAGAACGATAGATAGACAGACAGACAGATAAAATGATAACGACAGAAAGTACGATAGAATGATAGAAAGACAGAATGATAGATAGAACGATAGACAGACAGACAGACAGATAAAATGGTAATGGTTCTGTCATAAATCGCATACCATTCATTGCTGAACTTTCTACCGTACGTTACTGGAAATGGAATTAAATTACTGGTTGATATCTCCTCAACACATACTGTAGGCCCTTAGCACATTCCCCAAATGCCCACCTACACCTCTGTCCTTATTCAAGCCATCTAAATCCTCTAAATAATGAAATAATAACTTAAAATAATACTCTTAACTCTAAATAATCCCGTGTCACTTGAAATGTTTCCGTTTTGAATCGTTGTTACCAAAGGCGAGAGACACGTGAGGAAAAAATAAACGATCAGTTGTGGGACTATATTCTGTCATAAATCGCATACCATTCATTGCTGAACTTTCTACCGTACGTTACTGGAAATGGAATTAAATTACTGGTTGATATCTCCTGATCTCAATAAAGTTTACACACGTTTTTGGTCCGTGAATTAGATCTCGGGTCGCTGGGGTCTGTGGAGGTTTGGCCAGGACCGGTTCCAGGATTAAATCAACATATTTTATGTTCCGTCCATTGCTAATCACTGCTATTTCGAGAGTGAATCCCGCATAAATATGCGGATGTCATTCCCGAATCTTTGCAGGGTGTAGCCTATGTGTGCGGAAAACGAAAGTTTCATACAAATTCTGAATGGATTATACCCTAGAAAGTGCGCAAAGTGCGCTCCCTTTATCACTAAAAAGCATCACTCATCGTTCATTGCGATCTTACAAAGTTCCGTTATAATCAATGAAGCTCTCTAAACTGCACAATGAATCTCTTACATCGCGTCTGCAATGAGATGATTCACGAGCGTGCAAAACTGCACTTAAAAACTGCGGCGCTTTCAGCGACAAAACGTTTCTGATTGGCCATTGCGTTCAAGAAATCAACAGATATGTCTGTGATTGGTTACATTGCTCAACGCTGCAAAAACACGGTGAGGGTATTTAGCGCTAGGCTAAGCTCTCCAATTTCAGCGGGGCCGGCATCAGGGATTCCATGACTAACAATTTGGGCAATTGCCCCCTCCCTAATGTCGCCCATGATAACAATGTTATGAAATTGTTTTAATTATAAAGTTTTGAATATAGAAATATTAAACAATTTAAATGACCCAATTCATACTTTAAAAATAAAACTGAAACCGCCAGTAGGTGGCAGCAAGTCACTGTCTGTCGTCACTGAATCATTCATTCAATCGATTTGTTCAAACGGCTGATTTATTTAGGAACCAAGCAAGTGACTCTCTTTATGAATGGGTCATTGAATCATTGACTCACTAGATTTGTTCAAAAACGCAGATTCGTTCATAAACGATACATCTCTGTGTTTGCTTAGACATGCAGCTGTGACTTTGTTTGAAACTATTTTCTTTGACGAAGTAGAGCACAATCAGATAGCAGTGTTCCTAAAATGTAAGTCACTTAATATTAAGTTCTGTATAAAATCAAAAATGTATAAAACTGTTGCAAGTTCAATTTCACATTTGCAAACTCCCTTTAAAATCATTAAAAAGCTGTCACTCATCTTAGTTCATCGCGATCTCACAAACTTCCATTTTATCTAATGAAGCTCTCCACACTACATAATGAATCAACTATTTACATCGTCTCTACACTTCGTTTGTTATAATGAATGACAAACTGCAGTCTGTTTTCACGATCTGTGCTGTGAGGAGCAGGATGCACAGCGATAGAGAAGCATTTCTATTGGCTGCAGTCTGCAGGTATTATGGCCAATCACAGAAGACGACATTGCGGCAGCGAACCATAGACACAAATATATCGCGCTAGGTTTATGTCCAGAACTGGGGTCACTTTCGTAGACACAAATATATCGAGCTAGGTTTATGTGCAGAATTGGGAGTGCTTTCGTAGTCTTTTGAATGGATAAAATATAGAAATCACTTTAATTTCCAAATAAACCTAACCAGTTGGAAATGAAACGCCGTCACCCCTCGAAATTTACTCCCCGGACTCCACCCCCACCCCCCATTTCCACCCCATAATCCATAGCATATATCCCATGCATTCTAACATATACTTTCTTGACATAAAACACTACTGAGCAATTGATAAAACATTTTTTTACATTAATTAACATAATTGATAGTGCATTTAAGCTACCATCATTTTGACCCAAGTAAACCCTTGATAGTGAACACAAGCATGCTCTTTGGAAGTTTCTGTTGTCTTCAGACTGACCGGTCATGCCTCTGTCCTGTGTGGTTTCATCAGGAGGGGCTGCGCTGCTCGAGGTGGGGGGCGGAGGGGCTTTCCGCTTGGTGGACTTCTTGAAGGACGACTCTGTCGAGGATCCCCAGCTCAAAGGGGCCATATTCTGTGGAAAGCAGGCAGGGGGACAGTAATAAATTACATATAATTCCAAAAATTTGGCTGTGGGAAACGTAACCACATTCCCTAATGACAAGGTGATGAAATGACTCAACCCAGCGCCGAGTTTATGTAGAAACAAAACAAATACTCTGAAAGCAAGGTTTAACCGCTCATTGTATTCGCAGAGTGCCGTTTATACGTAAATTCAGACGTGGTCTTTGAACTCAGGTCATGAAATAACAGGTTACAAAGTCTTGTTTGTTTTGTATTTGTCTGTTTTTTTTGTTTGTTTTAAATTCAAGATATAATGAAGGCTCACTTACATTGGCACCCAAGAGTGTCCCTAAACCTAAACCGCACTTACACATGTCTGAATGAAATGCCTGCATCACTTTGAGAAGAACTAACTTCAAACAACCACTAAAAATCACCAAGCACCAGCTGATTAAAGGTCATTAAGCTAAATGTTGAAGAAAAGTGACGTTAGTGAACAAGGCATGTTTTTATCACTTAAATCTACCAAACAACTTTTTTATTAAATATTTTGTTAGAAGTATTTGTGCTGTCTTTCTTGCTTTTACTTTGATTTTGTATGCAATGCAATGAAAACCTTCAGTCGTTTTTAGTGCAGTTGAAGTGTCCAATGTCTTCACAGATTTTGTTTTTGTAGAAGCAATAATCTAATATAAAGCAAAATTTAATAAATATAAAATTTGTCAAACTATAGTTTAAACTAATAATAATATAATATAATATAATATAATATAATATAATATAATATATAGAGCAAAGGATTAATTTCAATTATGTAATAAATCAGCTTAGTGTTTGTGGATGACAGTGTACTGTATGTAAGCTTCAATCATTTTGACCCAAGAAAATGCCTGAAACTGCTGGAAAATAGTGCAGAATCCTTCTTTATTTTATGCAAAACTCTATTCTTTGCTTTCTTATGATCCAAAAACTTATTTACATTAAAGAAATCCCAGATTTTCACTGTGCTCTCAGACTTTTGGACTCCAGTGCATGTTTGTGGCAAGTTAGTAAATATTAACTGAATCCCAGAACAGCGCTACATACCTGGTTGCCATCGGGATGCACAGCGGTTTGATGACCGAGGTCAGTAGGCATGCTCTGTGACATCATGTTCGGCGGCAACGGGGCTCGTCTTTTCTTTGGCATGTCGGAAGGCATGGTGTTGGAATCATATGTAATGGGCGAATGCGCGCTGAAGGAACTCATGCTGACCGGCCTCTGCTTCCTGTGCACTGGAGATGCCGGTGCGCTCACGGTCATAGACTTTAACGACAGACAGCCAATCACAAGTCAGCACACTCCCAACCAGTGCCATCAACGAGCCAATCATGAGTAAGTAAAGTCTTTAACCATTTGCATAAAACAAATATGACCAGGGAATGTTTACAAAGAAGTGAAAACACACATGCCTTTAACCTTATCCTAACATCACCAGAAAATCTCAAAGCATGTAATCGTTCTCTTTTATAGACCTATAGGGTTTCATAACTCACCTGTTCGGATTGCTTCTTACTTCCTTTCCGAAATAAGCTGAATCGCCTCTTTTCTTTCTCCTTCTGGATTTTCTCTTTCCCATGATGAAATATTTCTGTGATTCAATGCAAGTTCAGTTAGTTTAGTTTTGTTAGACATCCTTAACTTCTTATTTAAAGGACGTTCATGCAAAAATGAACAAAATGAAGAAATAACTTAAATTAAAAAAATGTTTGTAAATAATGACATAACTTTCAAATAAATAAACAATTAATAACAAAATAATAATAATTATTATTATTATTATTTGTTTTTTATTTATTTATTTGAGTTATGTCACTATTTTTACTATTAGTATTATTGTTATTATTATTTGTTTTTTATTTATTTTTGAAAGTTCTGTCACTATTTTTACTATTACTATTATTATTATTACTATTCTTATTATTATTGTTTAATTTATATAGAGCCTTTCCTGAGCTCAAGGACATGTCATAATAAAAAAACAATAACATGACAAGCATACAGTCAATCATATCGATAATGGACATTTGCCTAGTCTACAACAAAAGCCAATGAAGTTGCATGTACAAGTTATATCAAACTGTGCTAAAAAGCTGATTATTTTTCCTATAAAATGGAAAATGTGGTGTATTTAGCATCACTTACCTGAGTGAGTTGGAGATGGAGGCAGACTTACTGGACTAATAGGACTTACAGGGCTAATAACTGCAAGAAAAATCACAAACCCAAGAGTACAGTATAACGCGAATGTTTTGCAGAGTATCTCAATGTGACCTCATGAAAACCAGTCCAGCATTATTTCATATGAGTCATTTTAATGTACTTAGCATAAACACACAGTGGGTTCTGACCTTTGGTGTCTCTCGCATACACTTCCCTCAGGCCAAAATCATTGAGGGAGCCGCTCAGGTCCAAAGTGTCTTCTGAGTGGACGTTTGGTAATAAAACCGTGGTCTGCGGGTCGAATTCACATTTCTCGCAGATCGCCGGAAGCAGTTCTCGTAGAGGAACCCGAGGACTTACCCTGAGAATGGTTTTCTGGGTTTTCTTGTAGTTGATTACCAATCGTACGGTTGCCTGAAAGAGACAAGAGAAGGAAAGTAAAGAGTACGGCAGGATTTTGTGCGGTTCCGTTTCAAAAACTCGTGAGATGCCTATGCCTGTGTTGATTTTGCCATCTTCTATGACAACTCATTTTGGATAAATCCCATAATTCAACATCCTTAGTGAAGAGGACATTCGAAGGGTGCACTTCCAAGTTATAACAGCGGTTATCATAGAACTTTAAAAAAACTTTAAAAAGCTGAAATAAGTTTTATTATATATACACACACACACACATATTTTTTCTTAAATATATACATGCATGTGTTTGTATGTGTATAAACAATGTACACAGTATACACATATTACTGTATGTAAACAAAAACATACACACACATACATATATACAGTATATATATATATATATATATATATATATAGTTGAAGCACTAAAATAAACTATCTTACTATCAAAATCTATTAAAAATGACAAAGGCACATAACAAAACTATAACATGCTTATGCCAAACTCTACTACAATTAACTTTGGTCAAATCTCCAGTGCACTACACATGAGAAGCAGTATTTGTATAATGCCATTTCAGCAGGACGCTGCCCTATGTGACAGTAGATGGCAGGACGGGTTTGAAACACAGCTGTTATGTGCAGTTATGTTTTTATTTGGTGTAATGTGATATTGTTTGTTGTTCGTTATGATGTGGATTGTTAGCATTGTACAGCCATGCTCCGCTGCTTTGAGTCATCTAGATATACTTCAGGCTCATCTCACAGGGTGTGGAAGAGTAGATATGCTTTTACTTATGACTAAATGAACAAACATGAACATGAAAATGGCACAACACTTTTTAAGATTTACAGAAACTTTTCAGGTTGACGTCAGCATCCAAATGGATCATATTTACCTTCTAAATACACATTTTTAGTTCAGAATAACACACTAATAAAATATTTTTACTAATGCTAAAGTATTTAGTGTGTAGTGTGCAAAATATGCAAATTTTATGCTTGTATTTTCTGTTTTATTAAATTAATATTAATTTATTTAAATAATTATAATGATGATAAAATAGTTTTACTGTTGCTGAAGTACAAAGTATGTGTACTGTGCACAATACTTTTATTCTTTTATTTTCTGTAAATATTAATTTCTTAAAATAATAATAATAATAATAATAATAATTATTATTATTATTATTATATTTTACTATAGCTGAAGTATATAGTATGTGTACTGTGCACAATAATGTTATTTTTGTATTTTTCTGTAAATATTGTTTATATTTGTTCATTTCTTACAAAAAAATAATAATAATACTATTGCTGAAATATATAGTATGTGTACTATTTTTGTATTTTTCTGTAAATATTTTTTATATTTATTCATTTCTTTAAATAATAATATTTTTACTATTGATGAAGTATATAGTATGTGTACTGTGCACAATTTTATTTTTGTATTTTCTTAATTTCTTAAAATAAAACTACTACTAATAATAATAATTACTAGTGCTTGTATGTGTGTATGTGTACTATGCAATATATTATATTTACAGTAAAAAAAAAAACTTATATATTTATTTCTTAAATAATAATAATATCTTTAATGCTGCTGAAGTATACACTATGTATGTACTGTGTGCACAATTTTAAGCTTGTATTCTCTGTAATGTGCAATATACAAGATCGCACACTTATGATTTCACGATAGATAAACTTTTTGTGATGGATGAACTAGATTTTGTAATATTAACTGTTATATTCCTGTTTATTACTGTGAAGATGCTTTGATACAATCTGTGTTGTATAAAGAGCTATATAAATAAATGTGACTTGGCTATGTTGAATTCATATTTAAATTAATTGTACATGAGAATACCTCAGGCATCTGTGGTCCTGTCTTTTTGCTTTTGTCCTCCATGCCTTTCGGTTTCAGCAGGATCTTCTCAGCCTCTAGCGCTCCGATGAGGGCGCTGGGTTTGAACTTCACATGGTTTCTGTTGGTGGTGATGAGCTCTATGGTGTGGCCAGACGGGTTCAGGTGGTACTTTGCACAAAGCATGACCAGCAGGTCCATCATGGGCTTGCTGAAAAACACAAAAAAGCAGAAGTGAATATCAGTTGCTATCAAGCGCTTTGCTATCATCTCATTTTGTGTGTCAGAAGAAATAAAATCAACAAAAATGAGTAAATGATGACAAAAATGCCATTTTCGGGTGTACTTTTCCATTAGGAAACAAGCATCTGATCTGTGAAATATCTTTTCCATTATATTTTGTTGAGTCAAAGCCCCAGGAAACATGTGACTCTGCTGTGGGGAGTTTGCAAATGTCAGTTAACGACACAAGCTTTGCTCTCTGTGAAGCATTTAGGATTTGCATAAATGATATTTTGCTGCAGGGGTTTCCAATGCATGTCAACAGTTTTTCACTTGATTGTTTTTCAAGTGTTCACGACAACAATGATACAGTATGAACACAAAAGGGGAATTCAGAAGAATCTGTGCACGCCTTTCTTCCCTGTAACAAAATTCCTTTAGTTTTCCATGGAAAAGCAGACTGGTTTGCTGTAAATAATGACTTATCATTTTTACATGAAATATTCCCTTCATATTGCATTAAGTTTGAACCACAAAGTATGAAAGAACAATAAGGATCATGTCCAATGTGGTTTCTTATCCATGGACTCCCACAGGCTTCAGAGAAAACCACGTCCTATACGCTTGACACATTGCATACTGAAAGTGTGGAAAATCCTTTTGAGACAGATTATGACACAAAGCTTTCCAGCTGCTTTTGGAATTCTTGGATCTGCGAAGCCTTTGGAAACACAGAGCCAATCATTTAATCCTGATTAGTGGGAGGCCAGCGAGTTTGGGTGGCACAAATTTAGAAAAGCAGGTGAAGAATTTGATTATTAATCCTTCTATACTGAATTTGGTTTCGGTTTTAGCATGAAGGGGGCAATAACGTTGAACTCAGGAAAATCAGGTTTCATTTACAGGTGCTCAGGATCAAAGAACAGAATAAAACTATGATTAAATGGCGATGACAGAAATCTGAAAAGAAATCTTGAAATCTGAGATCAGGTTTGTGCCAGGGAAATGAAATTTTACTCTACCAACCCAATATCAAAGCACAACCATGCAGTCCAATTTACGAAAAAAATATATTTATTTTTATGATCAGATAAAATAAAAAATAAAATAAAATAATTATTTTATTCCATTTATTTTTATAGACTACTACTACTATTAAAAATATCAATGTAATATCATTATTATTATTATTATTTAGTAACCATTAAAATATAAATTGTCCAATTTAATAATATAATATATTAATAATAATAATAATAATAAATTATTTACTAGCACTAGTACTACTACTACTAATAATAATAGCAATATAGTAGAATAATAATAATAATATAAAATAAATAATATAGTAAATGTAGTAATGTATTTATTATTATTATGTAGTTTATCAATTTAATACAATAATATATTAATAATAATATATTATTATTATTATTAAAACTGTTTGGCTTTCTAAAAACATAATAAACATAGATATACAGTATAAATGTAAATAAAAAGCTATAAATAAAAAACTAAATTCAGTGTGTCCAAACTTTGACTGGTAGTGTAGATTCAAATGAATAACATTTAAATTGAAATTCTGCTCCACCCACCTATATTGAATGAAAGACACAGATCTCTGGGTTTGTGGAAGGGTCGTGCCGCCCAGTTGGTCGGATGACCCCCTGATAGGTGTGACTGGACGAGGGATCCTGCTCCTAATTTTAATATATTATTATTATTATTATTATTATTTACTAGCACTAGTATAATAATAATAGGAATATAGTAGTAGTAGAAGTGATAATAATAACAATAATATAAAATAAATATGAATATAGTAATGTATTATTATTATTATTATATTAATATAATCAATAACATGATTATAATTCATTTTATATATTAATATTATTAATATTATTACTACTACATAAAAATAACTACAATAATAAATATATATATATATATATATATATATAATACTATAATATTTATAAATGCATAATAATAATAATAATAATAATAATAACAACAATAATAATAATACATTTACACATTTACTATTATAATTATCATCCTCATAATTTATTATTATTATTATTATGATTTGTTACCAATCTATAGCACAGGTAAGCTGTTCTACCTGCGTGGCTTTTCAGCCTGATGCACCTCATCCGGTGCCATTAGGTCAGCTGCAGGGTCGTCAGCTGGTTGCCGCCATTCACCGATGTTTCGCCCCCTATACCAGTACATCTCCCGGCGGGGGGGCAGTGGCATATTAGGGACGTCTCCCTGCCACCCCTGCAGCTGCCTTAATCGTGGTGTTAGCCCCCAGCCACTCTCCTTCCTCTGGAGCCACAGCCAATAGCTGGCTTTCTCTGCCTCTTCCTCCAACTCCTTCAAAGCCTTCCGCAGGTTTGCCCCCACCACGCCAGACTCACAGAGTACTTGCACCATTGCTCTACTGACAAAGCCTCGGCATCAGACCTCCACGGGGTAAACCTTAGCGTTCCAGCCTGCCTCTTGGCACTCCGCTGCCAACTCGGAATACTTTAGATGTTTCCTTTCATGGGCTGCTGTGATGTTTTCTTCCCACGGGATATTCAGCTCAATGATGAAGACTCTCTTATCCTCAGCTGACCATATGACAATGTCTGGCCGGAGGTTAGTAGTTGTGGTTATTTCTCTTGGGAAGACCAGCTGCTTCTTGAGGTCCACCAACATTTGCCACTCCCTCCCGGGATTGAGGAAGGTGTTTCTTTTTGCCGATACCCGGTGGATGTCGCCTGGTCTGACAAAAGAAGGGTGGTTTGCTGCTACCCTACCCCTCTCCAGGATTCAGCCACCTGAATCGTCCCTGTGTCAATGCAACCTTGCATCCCGAGAGGATATGCTGCAGGCTTGCCCTGGTGATAGCACATAGGGAGCAGCCAACCTTGTCCCCAAACCACCGGGTGAGGTTTAAGGAGCATGGGAGGGTATCATATACTGCCCTTATCTGAAGTCTGGCTTGTGGAGTTCTCCAGATGTCTGCCCAGCTGATGCGCTTATTCACTGTAATTTATATTTTTCAATTATCGCAAGGGGGTAATGCAGAACTGGAGCAAAATATGAAGTACTGTAATGCTATTTGGCCGATCATTAAAAAAATCCCACTTCAAAAACGCCTTTCTGGCACACCTTTACCAGTTGAGATGAAGTGTTGAGGACAGAAAACGCCCGACACTAAGCATGGCACAGAGAGTACAGCAGGCCATTTGAGCAAATGATCCAACTGTTGAAATCGATCAAAGTGTTTAATGATAATCACGAACAGTGTACAGAGATGCCGGATTACTCTAACATCATCTCATTCCTTGTACCCAAACCAGGCCTGATTTGTTGCAGGATCTTTGAGAAACACACTGCCCCACCCAGCTGACTCACCGCAGCAATCATCTGATTAGTTTCATAACAGCAATCATCTGAGCAGCTTCATGATCTCATATACAGCTCAGCTCAGAGATTAACGCCTTCCTTGCAGAAGTGTAGAAAAGTCATTAAATATAAAGTTCTGTAAAATTGAGAATTCTTGTATTAAGTTACTATAATCTTCCATAATGGTTCAGGTTGTTAGGACTACAGATATGAACAGCTGCGAGTAAACCAGAGTTTTTATGCACTCATGCTCAAACGGTAATGTTTGCAATGTTTATTCTGTCCTGCTAAACATGCACCATGTTCACAATAGTTTTAAGGCAACAGGATTACATCATCATAAACCCTCTGAACAGTGCTATTTGAACAAGTAAAGGACTAGATTTATAAGATCAGAAGAGATGATATGTGAGCAGTGGTCGTTTGTTAAGGCACACACGATGTTAATATTGCCACAGTGTTTTTGGCATTATGTCCTAATAAAAAGTTCTGCAAAAGCCACAAATGCCAAGGCTTGTGTCTAAAGATTTGCCAACAAATTCCTCAAGCACATCTGTATATTCTGATTTGTTTTCATTGCTATTTGTCTAAAATATTTACCAATTATTAATTCAAGATGGAGGGAAACTCCAATGTCAAGCGAAGTAAACACAGGCAGTGAGTGATTTCTTTTTTGTTGCTGTTTGATTAATATTAAGAAAGTGCTGTCACTTTAAGAGAATGCACTGATCCAGTGCACTGATACAGTACATTCAGCCGGCTATGTCTGCTATAGGATACTTACCAAGACAGGCATTTTGATATAATTTTTGTGTGAATTTGTTCATTTAAACGATACTTCTGAGAGAGCTTAATATTTGCAAGCGTTCTGAGGCACAGGTTTGCGCGCTTCGGATGAGCGCACGCACGCACAAAAAAATCACTTACCTGAGACGATGAGTGAGCGCTTGGCTGCTGAGCTGCCATTTTGGGGCCAGTGGTTTAAAACGGTGGCGGGGCGCATGTGCACTTCGTGGAATCGATTCATCTTCCCTCGGATAGTAATGCCTGTGACAATGATGACGTATTTTTGACAGTCGTTTCGCACACCACACTTCGTGGTCACAATTCGCACATCGTGCGTGTAACAGAGCTGTTGTGAAAACAAGCGTTGTGTCTGTAAACTGTCATAGTCGTACATTTTGGAGTTGTACTCTAACAAACACACACAATCTCGTATCTGTAAACTGTCGTGGCCGTAGATTTTGAAATCCAACTCTGACAAATACAGAATTACATACAATACTTTTAAATTACGCACGAGTAAATTAAAATGACACACAAATGCTTTGAATTACGTACGATTATTTTTGACAGTGATTTTATTCCATAATATTCCAGCATACAGCACTTGCATTGAACAAGAGTGAATGGTTTGTCCACGTTTGTTTTTTCATCGCTGTTGTTGTAATGTACTGGGAAGCCAGAATGCGCATCCATCAACAGAAACATATATTAGCCGAACCCTGTTTGTTTTACGTGTTATTTATAGCAAACCATATTACAGATGCGTTGTCAGATTGAAGTTGAACCACGGTCCTAGCGCGTGCCGAACCGTGTGTGGAGAACCGTACGGTTCGATTTTTTTTCCGCGAACTGTTCCACCCCTAACAGTTTCTACTAGTTTTTTCAGTGTTGTCTGCAGAGAACAATGCTGTGCTGTTTATTAGTTATATTCATTTAAACTATATTAGTTCTATTTATGCTTAAAAATAATAACGTTACAAACATACACACATATATTAAAAGAACTATGGAGCAGTAAATGGGTGCAATCTTTTGAAAATTTGCTGCTAATGAGTGACAGTGTTGTTGTTGATAACTAAAACAATAAAAAAAATAAAAAAGCTCAATTAAATGAAATAAATATATTAGATTAAAAACTTATAAATGTTGCCATGTCAATTAACTAAAAGTTGTAGTTGAAGTACTAAAATCACTGAAGATAAAACTGAAATAAAGTCAAACAGAAATATTTAAATTAGGGCTGTCAAATTGATTAATCCTGTCCAAAATAAAAGGTTGTGTTTAAATAATGTGTGTGTGAGTACAGTGTATATTAACAAATTATTTATAAATGCTCCTGTGTGCTTCTGTGTAAGCACTCAGTGAAGAGCGTGAAGCAATGATACTTATAGCCAATCAGTCATATCTGTTGAGCGCATGAACACAATGGCCAATCAGAATCCGACTGGTACTGAAGTTGGTACTTTTGACAACACTAATATATTACATAAACACAAACTTATTTTGGATGTGATTAATTGCAATTAATCAATTTGATAGCACTAATTTAAAACAACAAAAACTAATGAAAATATTAAAAGTACACATCAAAATAAAAATGAAATAATCTAAAATAAACAAAAACATAAAAATAAACTAATAAATAAATCTAAACATAGTATATAAATAACACCAAAATAACAGAAATGGATCAGTTAGCAAATGAGGAGAAAGTAGCTTGAATCTACTTAAAATGCATAGGAACATTTTTGTACTAGTTATTTATGAATTTACGGTCTAAAAAATAAAGACCCACAGGAACCACAACTACATAGTTAAATTGCTTTGACATAACTTCTCTTTAAACATAAGAAACAGCGGGATCTTTACTAAGTTGTCTGCATACCAACCACTCCAGCAGTTTACATGTCCAGCTCTACATAAAACACAACCAACAGACCCCTCACCTGCCATGGACGACCGTGGTCTTCTCCACCCCTTCAGGAAGGACCACGGTGAGAGTCAGATCCTGCTCCAGCAGGTTCTCCTTCTGCTCCATGGCAGGGTGAGGGTACGCTGGGAGCTTGTGGCTCAGCAGTGGAGCATCCAGGCCTTTCAGGACAGGAGGAGGAGGTGGTGCTTTGCTTTTCGATGATCTCCTGTTAAACAAGGACAAAACAGGTTTAAAATATGAACGGATCATCTCTTATAGTAAGAGTAATGCTCTATGGATTTGAACTCTTTTCCTGTCAGCAATTTTTTTTTAAAGTTACCAGCCACAACCAGCATTTTTCAGCATTTTCACAAAAATGTCATGGCCCCTAGAATATTTTGTTGTATGAATATCTGAACATGCAATATGTCAAAAGAAAGAACAGGGAATCTGCTTTTTAACAAGAAAACATTTTATTCTAGCTTCATGCATTATTTTTTTAATAAACGCCTAAATGTCAGAAAGGTTCATAAAACAGCAACATTCTGAACAAAAAAACAAAAAAAAAATGCATTTTTGTCAAAGACTATGTCTGGATCGGATTCAGAGCAATTATCAAAACAGAGTAGATTGCTTCATCAATACCCCTAAAGACTGCACAGTCCTAAATCACTTCCTGGGTCAACATTTCATTCTGTAACTTTAGGCAGTTATGATGTTTATTGCTTGAACACCACATTAGTTTACATAAACCTCTGCTTACATACGCGATTGCTTGATTCTACATCTTTGATCCAGACATTCAGTACTCTTTCAGAAGATGCATATAACAGTGAAAACCTGAAAAGTTGAAAAAATTCTGTCAATGGCAGCAAAGCGTCTCATAAATTACGGAAAATTCTGTTAATGGAGGGGAAAGAGTTAAAACGTCAGCAAAAATAACAGCAACTTTGTAACAACATATGGGTGAGCAAAAATATCCCACATTTTCATATTTAGGTGTACTATCCCTTTAAATATGGGCCTATTTTTCTCAAAAACAATGAGATAATGGATATTTCAATTTAAAGGTGGGGTAAGCAATTTTTCAAAAACGCTTTAGAAAACTGATTCGGGCTGAGTAGCAAAACAAACTTGTAGCCAATCAGCAGTAAGGGGCGTGTCTACTCATGTGGAGGAGAGAGCGTTCAGTGCACAGGACGGACATTAGCGAGTCGAGCGACAGAAAGATAGAGATGGCGGATAAAAAACAACAGAGGAAAACGTCTGCAGAACAAAAGAAGGCTTAAGGCAATAAGGCAAGAAGTAGGACCCGTGTAAATATCGGATCAGCTTTCCAGC
>NW_015555783.1:848954-850520 GCF_001515605.1 Sinocyclocheilus anshuiensis | reverse complement strand
TAGGGGCGTGTTTGTTTTGGTGATTTCAAATGTCAACATTGGCTACCAGAAATCGCTTACCCCACCTTTAAATATTAGAGTAAACCTTGAAATAATACAAATGTTGTCATATTCTGCTGTTGATGTTGATCAAATTTAATCTTGACAAAAACATCTGAATGTTCTTTCCCCATTCAAGAACATACTAGCTTTACTTGTATGCCTGTTAGCGAATGTAGAAAATAGCTGCTTGGGGGCAGACAAGTGATCAGACATGACTTTACACACACTGTTACTCAATCTCACCTGCTGTGCTCAAAAAAATGCTCTAAAACAGACCACACTAAATCATCGGTCTGTTTACACACATTTTGATTGCTTGGTGTGAACCAGAGTTCAATTGCATCATCCATGGAATCATGGAATCATGACTGTAAACATTAATGCAAGCTATATAGCACAATACCACGAATGCAACTTGCACTGCATTATAATTTGCGGTCGGACACATTTTGGAACACAATGTAATACCAGTGTGCATTTGCATGCATGTGATTGCATACAGTACGTTTCAGGCTTTTAAACAAGCTGATTTTAGCTACTGTGACTTTAAGACTTCTATGTAAAAACACTCTTTGCATGGGAAATAACACTCAAACAAGGCCTGCAGGTCTGCTGTCACATCCAATAGTTTTTAACCCCATCCTTCAACAACAGCACATACAAAAATGTGAAAAATGTTATCTTTAGGGGTACAACAGCTTGTCACTAGGGCAGTACCCTTAAAATGACAACTTTATACCATATCTACTTAACTTAACAATATGTATCCTTAAAGGAATAGTTCACTCAAAAATGAAAATTATCCAAGTTTTTCCATCCAAGATGCAGATGAGTTGGTTTCTTCATCAGAGCAGATTTTTTAGAAATGTAGCATTCCATCACTTGCTCACCAATGGATCCTCTTCTCACTTCACAAGACACTTAGATCGACTTTGATGGACTGGAGTGGCAGGGCTCCAAACAAAAAAATAGAGTAAGGAGCCATTGGCTCCTATAAGAAAAAATTTTAGGTGCCAAATTATTTTTTTAGGTGCCACAGAATAAACGTGTTTGATTTATTTTATTATTATTTTTTAACATTCCAATCATACTTTCATGTGTTTATGTGTCATCTTTTCTTGAATTTATCAGCATTTTAATCGATCTTGTAGATGACCTGGGAACTAAGGTTCACTTAAAGTGGGAACTAAACGTCTTTTCCAACTTGAAATATATAGGTCATGACACAGAAACTGTACAAATATCATGGACCATAACAATCACTTGGCCACTGAGTGTAGTTTGGGCTCCTCCTCAATGCATCCTATAAGTGTTGTCATATGTCTTTCACACATTCAGTCTGTTTTTCTTAATTAGTAAAATGCAATTTTGTATAGGAGAAGTTGAATCATGTAGACAACAGGTTAAGTAAAATATTAACATCCAATGGTGCATAAATATAGCAAAATGCTCTTCTTTATAGTTATTTTTCTAGCTGACTGATGAGCTTATGGACACCGAATGGTTATTCTGAGGTAAATGTAT
>NW_015555783.1:843150-846370 GCF_001515605.1 Sinocyclocheilus anshuiensis | reverse complement strand
CAATGCATCCTATAAGTGTTGTCATATGTCTTTCACACATTCAGTCTGTTTTTCTTCATTAGTAAAATGCAATTTTATAGGTTGAATCATGTAGATAACAGGTTAAGTAAAAATATTAACATCCAATAGCGCATAAATAAGTCAAAATGCTCTTCTTTATAGTTATTTTTCTAGCTGACTGATGAGCTTGTGGACACCGAATGGTTATTCTGAGGTAAATGTATAATTAGGTTGCAATTAGTGCTGGGCGGTATGACCAAAAATTTGTCACAGTATTTTTCAAAATTATACCGGTTTCACGGTACATGACGGTATTTTTTTTTTTCATGCATAACTGGGTGTTAACCATATTTTCTACTGATTGAGAGAATACTGCAGTATATTGACTTAGAATGCCCTATTTTACTGTCATGATGAATGAATATTGTCAAAAAATACCACATTAAATAGTGACTAAACACGACCCCTTTTAATACATGTTAACCAGGAGTCACTCTCATTTATAATCGCGGCATCGTCTGATAAAATCAACATGCATCTACACTAAAGAGCGGCTATGCGGTTGTTTTGGCTATATTACTTTTTTGTCTCATGCAGCGCACTGCCTGTGTCTGAGTAACAAACTAAAAAAAACAACAAACAAAAAAGTGCATGTGATATTAACAGACGAACTACGCTCATATTTATAATTCCAAACAATCAGTAAGCGACAGGTGTATAATAAAGAGCCAGGAATTTTACTCTTGATTAATTTCTCTATCGTTTAAGAACAATATCTATTCTAATTCCTACGCATTACCTCACCATGACTGTACTGTACGTGCCAAATAAGATCAATGACGTGTAAATGTGGTGATGTGTGGCCACCTCAAACCAACATTTCTGATTTCAAATCTTTTTTTTTTTTGCAGCTTAATTTTGATTGACTGCTTTTTGGACTGGGAGGAAAAAGATCAAGGAACAGTTGATTCCTCATATGACATGACCTCTTTAAATCTTATTAGGTTTTTAGGCTAGCACTACACAACGCCGTCCAAAAACGTTGCTCAATGTGGTCATTTTTAGGTTACAGGGCATTGAACACATCAAGCCGTATTACACCATATGAAGCTGAAGGGTTTGTTTGAATGTCAAATTAATTAAAATATGATGACTCCAGAGAGACGATAAAATGACTGAACATTCTGTTCAGCAGCACAACTGTGCATTTAGAAGTGGGCATCAAAGACACAATAAATCCCAAGCAACCATCTGCTGAAGTACTAACAGAGTTCACAAATGTCTCTCAGCAGCAGATAATATTTTATATCAATTACCCTTTTCTTTTTTTTTTTGACATACAAGATTCCCAAAGGATGGTCAGGAATAGTCCAGGCCTTAGGAGCAGAGCGTAAACATTACGCGGGAAGTTGGGAAAGCCCCTGAAATGTGTCCATTAGCATAGCGTGTTATGTTTGAGGTGGCTACAGCAGGCCAAAGTAAACACAGGGGTTTCTGACATGGTAAGCAGACACACTCATGACTTTCAAAACAGATGTTTCAAATAGCAAACGTCTCATTAGTGTCAACCAAAGTGCACATCAACCTACATCTAAAGATTTATTTGTATAAATGGCAAAATGTTTCTCTTTAAAGGTGCTGTAGTTCATGCAATCAGAGTCAGAACAGAGTCAGTTTTATAAGATCTGTTGAATTTAACTATGTTATCTGTGATCAAAACACCAAAATAACATAATGCAACATTGCACACCGTACAAGAAAAAACAGGACTTCAATGGGATCACTATAATGGGATCACTAACCCAAACAGCAAATCAGTCGGCAAACTCACACGCAGACACCTGCGCAAATATCGACCCAGACACTGCATGCACAACGCTGATATTTCAAGGTTTCAAACTGTCTGCCTCTTTAACCATAACAGCTTTATCAAACCTCCCTGAATACTGCAATGAATATTCTACAAGAGTATACTTTCTGGTTAACAAATATTACAGCCAAGTAATATATATTTAAATTTATATATTACATACATTTATAGTTGGATATACAGTGCATCCAACTTTATCTGCATACATATAATACACTCACACAAAGCATTTCATACTATAAGCAGATCTTGGCTGCGTGATTGATATTGTCCCAAAATGTGAATTATATTATTGCACAGCTCTATAAAGTTACATATATAAGTACATCCAACTTTAATGTAAAGCAAAATATACATATTATAATTTCAACTGCTTGATTGTTTATATTTCTTTGCTAAATGTATACGATATTAATCACACAGGTCTAATCTGATAAATACAACTACAAGGCATGAAGATATCAAAGTATATACATTAACAAGACTTTCTGTAAAGCTGCTTTGGAATAAAATTGACAAATCGTGAAGAAAAAAGAAAATCAAAATTGATCAAGGATACGTGATCAATCAAACTCGACAGTATTTTGGCCCACATTCATGTATTACTTGGTAGAAATTACTCAAATTAAACAGATGTCAACATTGTTTGTGTGATGCCTTCATCCTCAAAAAAAAAAAAGACAGGAACAAAACTATACAACACAAAAGTAAACTGGACTCGGATGACATTATGGGTTCACATGCAGCGAGGGTAAGCATGGTTGCAGTGAATTACTAGTTGCAGAGCATAAAACTACTAAAATGCAGTTTTTGAGACAATTAGATGCTACAACACTCAATTTTGCATAATGTTGCGCCTGTGCAATTCATGGCAACATCTAATATTACTTTTGTACACTTTTTTTGTACACAGTAAAACCAATCCTCATCTTACCTTTCTAAATATCTTTTCAAGCCTGAATATTCCACATATGTGATGTATTTATTCTAGTCAAAGGAAGTCAAACTGTACATTATTGAGATGAAAGGCACACACGTTAGCGGTTTTGCTGTCAGCTGAATTTGAATGAGAAAGAGTTTCACGCAAGCATCTGACAGCACGCATTGTTTGACTTATTTTGTTGACATGAGAGCACTGCAAACATGCAACTGACTGCAAAGACAAAAGCTGACCTGTTGACAACGTTTTTAAGGGGGGAAAATCTGTGGAATGGATTTAAGCATGGTACAACATGTTATTAAACAGAGTTTTGAAGCTGAAAGCATTAGCAAATAGGTCAAATGTTTAATAAACAGATTGTGTAGAAGTTTGTGAATGGGGGATGTTTTAACTTTGTGGGAATTGTTATA
>NW_015555783.1:840348-843061 GCF_001515605.1 Sinocyclocheilus anshuiensis | reverse complement strand
ACAGGTTCTTATACGGTAGTGGTGCTATATAGCACCTTAACCACTCCAAAGAACCGCTGAAGAACCTTTTTTTTTAGAGTGTAGGACTTTGCTGAGGAACCCTTATGCTCAGAAACGGCCCTGGTTACAATATAAACACATGGAGTTATTTATATCTCACCTACAATAATGTACAGTATTTGAAAAATAATGTGTTTTTTGAACATTAAAGCATGTCAACATATTCTGTTACACTAAATACACAAAATAATTTAAAAAAGCATCATATGACCCTTTAATAAGCCAAAGCCACAATGTCTCAGTGTATAACTCAAGAGTCATTCGGTCACATGTGAACACTGCAGATCACACCTCTACTCTCTTATATTCAAAACACCTGTTGTGGGAAACAAAATCTGAACAACATGTGCATGCTATTTTCTGCGTCCTCAAAACAAGAGCAAGGCAAAGCTTCAAAGCAGGCAGTGGTGCGTTTACCATACAGAACACAGAGATCCTAACGCTGGGTAATCTGCATTAACACAGCAATGACTCGACACGCACAACAACATTTAGACCGTCTCAGATCAAAGACATCAGTAAACTCAGGCCGTGAGGCTCATTTCTGGAATATTTAAATACCAGCACGGACCACCCCATCCCCCACTGATCTGCTTCAAAATGTGAATAAATCACCAATAAATCTGTGAAAAATACAAACTGTAATGCTAAAAAAACAGAGTTGTCCCAAATCAATGTATGGGAATATTGAAAACACTTATATTTGACCTTCTTCTTTGTGTAGATTATAGTTTACTCTGAACATCAACCATCAACATGAGGTGCATTCTGGGATGCTTTTTAAATGCCATAAATGCAATTTAGCATATTTAATATACAGATAAAAAATATAGTTTACCAAAAATTCACAGCAACTACATTTCTATGTTCTTCTGGCACTCTAGAAAAGAGCCATTTCATATTATTGCTTAAAAAAATGTAAAAATATATATATATTTTTTTTTTAAACAAATGATTATTCAAGGGCTTCTTTAGATTACCACCAGGATTAATTCAAAATTCTTAATTCAGTCATGTCAGTAGACATTAAGTAAATCCTGAAGTCACAAATAACTGGTTTTAGCTTTTAAAAGCACAGTTGTGCTTATTAATATAATATCAAAAGCATCAATTATATAATGGGACCCAGACAACACTACTGTACATACGGTGTCTATATGACAGGATGCATGTTTAAAATGCTGATAAAATACATCTTTGGATTATTTTGAAATCTGATCGTTTCAAAATGTGTTTTATTTTTATATATGCCACATTTCTCATATACATTATATAACACTTAACAGATCAATAGTGCGTTGCTCACATAAAAACCTGGAGTGCGGTTTCTGTTTGTGTGGTGTCACAGTAATTACATCTACTGTATTTGGGGTGATATTGCTGGTAAAATGTGAATACTGCACTGTGAATACTGCAGTGATTTCAGTGCACTTTCTTAAAACATCTCCATCATATCACAAGTTATTTTTTGTCTTAAAGGGGTCCTATTATGCTATTTTACAAAGTCTTGATTTTGTTTTGGGGGTGTACTAGAGCAGGTTCTCATACTAGGTTGTTCGAAAAACACATTATTTTTCACATATTTTACATTATTACAACACCTCTCTCCCCAGTCTGGCCAAATGAAGGCCCGCCTTCTCAAATACGAAATGTGCTGTGATTGGTTAGCTGGGCCAGTGTGTGCTGTGATTGGCAGCACTCGGCGACTGGTCAGGAAATGTCACGCCCTTTACCATAGCCGCCTGAGAGCTTCAGTGTAAATATTGCGCCAAAATCAAATCAATTTGAGCGCGATTTAAACTCGGATGATTGTAACCACTCTAAGTTCGTCTGCCTTGAGAAAGCTAGCGTGTCTCCAACATAGTGATAACACTTGTTGCGGAAAATATGCGTTGTAGTCCAAACGAGTCGTTCGTTGTAGTTTTTGAAAAGTGATTTCTGTTAAATAAAATATCTCCTTTTGAAGTGGACTTTGAGCTTTGTAACTTTGCAGATCTTTTTTATGCTCAAACAGCAACATTACAGACTAACTAAAGTTGAAAAAGTGAAAACGCATAATAGCCCCCCTTTAACTGTCTGTGTAATGCATGCGGCAGATAAGTGCGTACATACAATCTATCAGAGAACAGAAAACACTCTTTATCAATCAGACACTAACCAAGAGGTGTAAATTTTAGTTGTTTGAATTATGTCACACATTGTGCATACAGTAAACACATGCCTTTTCTGAGATGATGTCATCACCCAGTGTTTACATTAAATATGATGTCGCCTGCTTTAATCAGCTATTTCATGTCAAAGTTTCAGTTATTGGATTGGTTAAAGTTGCAGTTTCTGTTCATATTTCTCTTTTTAGTGTACAATATTTAGGTGCTTTCTTAGTAGGGCTTCAAAAATGAATGGTTGAAATTTAGAACAAATCGATAATGAAAATAAACGTTGCCTGCATGGAGAACCACCGTCATTGACAACAGTATATAGCACACATTCAGAAGATTTCTATTAAGGGGAAATTTGAATTTGTCAGTTATAGAAAAGAAAAAAAAAACTTATACTGATCAGCACACTGTATCAGAACAGGCTGTAGGACTGTGCCAAATTTGGAGAATGTAGTTTAAAAGCTGTAGGAGTTACAGTAAAAGTACAGTACTTG
>NW_015555783.1:822325-838124 GCF_001515605.1 Sinocyclocheilus anshuiensis | reverse complement strand
CATATTTTACATTATTACAACACCTCTCTCCCCAGTCTGGCATGAAAGGCTCGAATAGTTCCTGTATCATGTGCTGGCCCGCCTTCTCAAATACGAAATGTGCTGTGATTGGTTAGCTGGGCCAGTGTGTGCTGTGATTGGCAGCACTCGGCGACTGGTCAGGAAATGTCACGCCCTTTACCATAGCCGCCTGAGAGCTTCAGTGTAAATATTGCGCCAAAATCAAATCAATTTGAGCGCGATTTAAACTCGGATGATTGTAACCACTCTAAGTTCGTCTGCCTTGAGAAAGCTAGCGTGTCTCCAACATAGTGATAACACTTGTTGCGGAAAATATGCGTTGTAGTCCAAACGAGTCGTTCGTTGTAGTTTTTGAAAAGTGATTTCTGTTAAATAAAATATCTCCTTTTGAAGTGGACTTTGAGCTTTGTAACTTTGCAGATCTTTTTTATGCTCAAACAGCAACATTACAGACTAACTAAAGTTGAAAAAGTGAAAACGCATAATAGCCCCTTTAAGGAAGCTTAAGTCAAGTCTATTTTGAATTGATTTATAGTGCTTTCATAACACACATCGTTTTAAAGCAGGTTTACAGAACTTAATAGGCAAGAATGCTATCAAGTTTGAGAGTATGAGAGCATTGAGATGTTTTAACAAAGTCATGTTTAAATTTCAGTAGAAAAAATGGCCCAAGAAAAAAAACTAATTTAAATACCATTTAAAAGGCTGAAAATATAAATAATATAAACATAGTAATACACTATTACATTGTTGATAATGGCTGCCTTCACTCTGCATTCAAATAATTTTTTGTAAATTTTTTAAATATATTAAAATGACAAAACAGTTTAAAAATTTAATTTCACAATATTACTATTTTGACTGTATTTTTTAGCAAATAAATGCAGCCTAATAAATAAATAACCCAACCCTAATTCACTTAAACAGTAATGTCTTTAACACCCATTTAAACCTGAGATAAGCGTTAATTACATCATTTACAGCAGCCCTTTAATCACTGTGAACTACTCATCAGGGGTGAGAGAGAGAGAGAGAGAGAGAGAGATGACCAGGGGTGACAGAGAGAGAGAGAGAGAGAGAGAGAGAGAGAGAACATTATTCAGAGCAGGTATTTTAGTGGTCAGAGCCCCTCAGCTGCTGTCACTGCCTCTTTGTGTCTCATGCAGCTAAAACGACTGTCATAATTTCAAACAGGATTTACAGCAGTCAGACCGCAAAACATGAGCTCTAACCCGATCCAGACATGCAAATGATCACCAGAAACTTAGCACAGGGAGAAAATCCTCAAACAAACGCTTTTATTAATGTCATCCAGCGCTCTGCTGGAGTTTTCGGTTCCTGGGAGAACATAAGTCTGATTTTGTGAAGCGTACTTGATTCCTTCCAAGTGGCAGACACATGGGCTGCTTAAATGCTTTACCGTTCACTTCTACATAGAAAATGACCTTTCAGAGTAAATCAGTCAAACATCGGATGGTTATAGACCTATAAAGAATATCAAATTTATTGGCAAATTATGAAACACATATTTTATTGAAACTTGGGGGCAAGTTTCGGGGAGGCGCCAGAACATTTTTCCAGTGACAACGCTCTCTGAGTTTTAGTGCATTTTAAAAGAGCTTAACGATGACGTAAAGTCATTTTTTCTCCGTCCCCTCTCTCTCAATTGTGTTCCATTGCCGAAAGCGTCTAATGAATCAAGTGACTTAAATGGGCCGCAGTGTTACTCATGAATGTCCCTCTCACTTTAAAGCCCATTTCCAAAGCTGCTTTATTTGCAGATCGGGTGTCAGGTACAAATAAGCATGATGATTCAACACAGTCACCTACGATAACAGAACGAGCGACACAATCACCCCGGGCACAGAGATAGGGAGAGAGATAGGGAGAGAGAGAGAGAGAGAGAGAGAGAGAGAGAGAAAACAATTTTACCTTCACAGGTTTACAACTTCCTACCTTTCAGAACTGAGGCAATGAGCCCTGTGTGAATATTATGGGCTAACCAGGCGTAACGTGTCTGCTGCCCATTTCCATCAGCTTTATTAAAGACTGTGTGGTTCTGTGGGCGGCTACAGTAGCCTAATTAATGTTTACATGACTTACTCAGCAAAGACCACTTGCATTATTAAAGCATTCAGAGAGAGAGTGTGGCTATCTGGGGTCACCAGAAATCTTCACTACATATAATACACTGAGAAACAACAACATCTAGAAGTTGTTCAGGGGGGATCGACAAATTCCACGCATTCCGGCTCACATTATTGCAGCTGCCATGCGAGGAGCGACAGTTGCAGCGCTGCGTGGAATTTCATTATCCAAAGGATCACGCTAACTGTTGTTGGGAGAGTGTTTCCACTGGGAGAATCTGGGACAATCGAGCGGGGATTTCGCAGAGTGGATGCGTCTAATTCAAGGCATTGTGTAGGTGACAGGGTCCTTCCAGTATTGGCCCTTTAGGGAAAGGTGGGTTTGAAGGGCTGAACAATATCCAAAAGGCACCTTCCTGCTCCGTAACGGACTCCACCCGGGATATTTTAGGAACAATGCTGTTTAACTTCAGACAAACACTTCTAGTTGCAACCCAACAGCACTCATTGATATACAAGCACAGTTACTTATTTTCCAGGTGAAATAGAACAAACGCATAATGTACGGTCGTGTGACTGGTTTCACAACCTAGTGTAAACAAGGTAAAATAAACGAACACATTGTGCGCCAAGTGACATGAACATGCACCAACAAGAGGCTTTGCGTTAGAGTTACCTGCCCTACAGGTACAAGACAAAGACATTCATTCATGAAACCCAGATTGTTTCTTACCTCCTGCGCTGCGGTGTGAAATTCCTCTTTTTAAACACCACACATGTCCCATTGATCCACACAGTCGCTCAGAGAATGAGTAAGACACGACTAAAGAGAGTTTCTACCCAAAAGTGGCAGGCCTACCTTAAGGCCACGCCCATCTGATGACATCACAGACTCTCCATGGGCCTGTCAGAGAAACCCCTGCGATGAAAGCGCGCTTGTGTGTGTGTGTGTGTGTTGAAGTGAAGACGAGCAGCTGATCATGGCCATAGACGTGTAATCAGCTTTGTGTGAACTCAAGGGTTGGTGGGTAAAACAGCGTGGCATTGGACATTCAGACTGATGAAACTGCATTGATAGAGTTACACTAATGCAATCAAGTCTTATCGCTTTCAGCTGTTTGCTTTGCTGTTATCAAACCACGACGCAAGCATGCACACTAGAGCATGCTGATCCCAATGGAAATAGTAGTAAAGCACAAGCTTTTTAAAAGAGTCGTGAGAAAAAAAAAAGTTAAGAAAAGGACGTTAGTTGCAGATGTAAGCATTTGTTGAGAATTAATGATAATTTCTGAAAGGCGGGTCCCAGTTTGCTGCATTTCCACTTAATTTTAAAATGGTTCACCTCTTTTCACACCCTCAAAACAGACCTTACTCATTCCTATCCATCAAATAAAAAGTTTCACTGCGTACCAGTTGCAAGTCTGCAAATTTGTATAGCAAAAGTGCATTTGACCAATAAAAGATTCATCTTTTACTGCAATGCAATGAAATACAGACTAAACATCAATAAAGCTTTTATGTATGTATGCGTGTAATAAAATATTATTTTCCTTTTTGAAATCTTTAAATATTTGTATGTATGTAAACACACACAAATATTTAAAGATTTCAGAAAGGAAAATAATATATTTAATATATATAATAATGTTTTATTCATATAATTAAACACTATTAATAATTTTATAAGTATTTTATATCTTTTTTTATAGGTATTAGGTATTTTATATATAAGAATATATAAGTTTACAGTTAAAATTATATATATATATATTATTTTAACATATAACATACAACATACATAAATATTGAATGATATTTATCCATTTCTTTAATAATATGTACGTATGTAATATGTATAAATTAATATACAATTTTAAATGTATTATTTCTTAAATATAGTTCATATATGTATGTATGCATGTATGTATGTATGTATGTGAATGTATATATACACACACACACACACACACACACATATATATATATATATATATATATATAACAAAATATTTAATGATATTGATATTTTACTTATCCATTTCTTTAAATAATAAAAACATTAATATATACTATGTATAATGCATTTAAATGCATTATTTGTAATTTCAAATGTATTATTTCTTAAATATATAAGTCCAATAGCATGACTTCATAACCTGTTGCCCATATTCATTGCAGTGTCCTAAGTAATTTCACTTATAAAGTCCAGTGCGATGCACCTTTCATCTGTTTAAAACAGACCCAGAGATCGCTTGTGCAACTAAAACAAGAGCAGTAGCATAATACAGAAGTATTCACTCACATTCTTGCTCAGGCATGTCAGGGCCCAGAGGTTCAATTAAACCTGCTAGAAGAAAAACAACACTGCTCTTTTCCATCGCCTGTGATCTTGTTATTATCTGGGCTTTTCCTTGAAAGATGGACCTAATTATGTGAACCCCCGAGACACCACATCAGCTTCAACACGCTCCGAGCCGATAACAGCCAATTCAATCGGCGGCCGAATGAAAATGATTGATTGAGCATCGGTTCTTCATACTGCAGAGAAAACACGTGACCTTTTTCCGGGAATTCTGATGCAATGAAGATATATTTAAAAAAAAAAAACAGCCTTTTATTAGACTTTATGAATCATTTCAATACATGTCATGACACCACAAACATGCTTTTGCAAGAATTTTGTAATGTGTTCGTGGGCCTTTATTTCTCAAATGTGAGTGAAGCAAGAGTGGGAATTTCAGATGGAAAACTCTGCCAACGAATCTGCATTTCATCAGGTGCAGGGAGTCCATGAAGTGTCCAGATGAAGAGAGTCACTCCTGACAGACTCACAAATGGTGTAATAATGAGAAGCGAATCATCTTCTCCCAACACACAGCTGTGCTTCATGTGGTCTGTATATCTCTTTATCATGAGACTCATTCGCAAACAGAAGCTTGCAGTGACGCCAAACCAGACTGTTGCGTAGGAAGCATCATATTGTTTCACTAAATCTCCAGATTTCACTTAATGAGATAACTGGCACCATATTCCAAACAATTCTGTGTCAGCCCAGCTGTCAATTTTCGGCTCCAAAGGGGCTTTCACAAGCACAGTTGTGGCTATGTGATGGAGAAAAGCTGTTGCAACTTATCGAAGCCTAAAGGGGAGTTCGCTAACCTCAGGTTTAAAGGTGAAGTTTGTCATTTCTCCACCACTAGAGTCACTAAACAGGTCTCCTGAACACTCGCTCTGTCTGTCATTGGTCATCCAAACAGATAGCCTCAACTATCTTACACTATTGATTGAGCCTAATGCCGAGTTCACACTGCACGATTTTCAAAGACGTCGCATCACTGTTGGTTTCACACTGAACGACTATCTGGGGTAGCATTCAGTTGTTGCTGTGTTCACACTGCACGATGGAACGAGACAGGAGGTTACACACTGCATGACTTTACAATAGGAAGAATCGCCGACAGCTCTGTCTGGTGCAGGGTTGCCAGGTTTTCGCTACAAAACCTGTCCAATTACTACTCAAAACTAGCCTGAAAATAGCCCAATTGCTTTCAAGGCAGTAAAATTCACGTTTGGGGGGTAAAATACACATTTTTGTGGCGGGGTTCTCCTGGTACAATTCACATTCCAGGGCCTAAATATCACATTATTGGGGTCGCTTCAACCTGCTGACATAAAAAACAACCGGCGGCAATCGCGGATTTGGCAACACTGGTCCGCAAACTATGTTTCACATAACTCCTCCCCAAACTTCCAGCTGCCCTGTATCTTGGTCCCTCATTGGCTGTAGGTCATCGCCGATGTGTTTTTCAGTCAGAACTCATTTCACACAGCGTGATTGTGAATCGCCGACAGCTCCAGATATTTAGCATGCCAAATATTTCACGGCCCTTTGATAATTCACACTGCGTGATTGTCACTCGCGTGAATGAGCACCGATTTGCCTCCGATTTCGGGCATTTCTCGGCGATTTCGCAAAACCTGTCGGCGAGTGAAAATCGTGCAGTGTGAACTCGGCATAAGTTAACAGAAAAACACCTTTAAAGTACCATAATTGTAGTCCACGCAGCTAAGCCACAACATTTCAAGTCCTCTTTAAAATAATTAACTTTTTGTAATGAACAGAAATTACTGTAGGTTGTTATTTACTTTAAATCTCTGCATAAAGTTGTGAAATCTCATATTAAAATAGATTTAAAAATATTTAATATTACCAATAGTTTTTATATAGTTGACTTATATATTTTATTTTTTATGTATAATTACCAATGTAATCTCTTTTTTTTCCATTTTATGGCTGAAACCTGATATTAAATTACTATACTTTGCATAAATAAAAGTAAAAGAGTAAAAACTGAAATCAGTTGTTTTCAATGCTACAAGTAAATATAAAGTAGGTATCACATCAGTATGAAAAAAAAGTATTCATTTTGAGATTTGCTAAAGATTACATTTAACATTGTTAAATGTAATTACTGCTAAATAAATTCTTAATGTTTTTAATGAACTTTAAGTGACAATTAGATGATGGCAAAGAACACCTAAATGTAAAAATAGGGAAAATGAGCTTGCACAATTAAATATCCAATAAATATCCAACTATACGTTTAAAAAAATCTCTAATATGCTAACAGACTTTATTTCTTGTCTTTTTTTTTATGTCAGTTCGGCAATGTGTAATAACCGAAAGGGACAACATTAAAACTGTGTCATCATTTACTCACCTTCATGTCATTCCAAACCTGTATGACTTGCTTTCTTCTGCGATGACAACAATATTTTGAAGAACAACATTGGCCCCTACTGACTTTCACTGTATGAACAAAAAACACTGAGGCATTTTCTACCACAGAAGAAAGTCGGTCATGCAGATTTGGAATTAAAATGATAGTAACTGATGACAGAAATTTCATTTTTAGGTGAATTGACCCTTTAACCTTCAGTCTGTTTTTCACACAAAGCTAGCATATGACTTCAGAAGATTTGAAATATAGGGGAGAAAAAAAAAATCAATAAGTAGATTCCTTAAAAAAAAAATGTGAACAATATAAGGCGAGTAAATATTGTAGTTTTATTTACTACATTTAATTTAAGACAATTTTTTGTATAGTGCTTATCACCCTTATTTAAGTATAACTGAGATACAATAATATTTTTTTATTAATATTCTGAATAAGTTTTTATTTTATATTTCCCATTTTCATTTTAATTTGAAAGTTTTAGTAATTTTATTTGTGTTTGTCATTTTTATCAGTTTTAGTTTTTTTTTTTTTTAAATATGCTGATACAATTTTATAAATTGTATTTCATATTTTGTTATTTTAGCACATTAAGTAAAATAAAAAAAAGAGAAATGTTACCTAGGCAACTAGCTGAAACAAACTAAGTCTTTATATTTTATTTTATTTCAGGTAACATTTATTACCTCATTTGAAAATTCACTTTAGATAAAGGTATTTGCTAAATGAATAAATGTAAATGTAAATAACAAAAACAGGCTTTATTGGTTTTAGTTTTATTTTATCTTAGTTTTAAGTAACATGCAATAGTAAAAACGTAGTGAAAGTTTTTGAGAGAGCTCCACATGTAATACTTATTTCATATGCAAAGATGCTAGCCAATCATAGCAGTGGGCGTTTCCATTGAAGTCTCAGCAGTCACGCCCCTTCCAAAAGAGCGTTCAAATCAGAGGGCTAAAATCTGGGTAGAAAATGTCCTTTTATTTCTAAATTATGACAATTTTTGATGTAAAAATCATACTAACATTATAAGTACACCTCAAGAAACATGATCAAAGAACTAAAAAATGCAGTTTAAAAAAATAATACAAGTGATCTCTAGCTACGCTGCATACATTTATCAGTGACTCGGGCCACGTCTCAGTGTCCAAAGACAAGTAAGAGACGGAGATACTGCATTGTGCTTCATCAAAGTTTACTTTTCACTCAGCAGGAGGGAACTTAAATGCAGGGAGGTTAAAAGTGCCCTACTGCCTGAAATAATCAGTTATGGAAAGTGGACAAAGGGTGAGGCCCCAAAAATTCCAATCATATGCTTTCAGAGATTACTGTCCAAGTCACGCAGCATATGCATGCTCAAACCTGATCCATAATCCTGAGTCTGCTGAAAACAACTCCATCCTGTCTTAGTTTACAGAGCTTTCTGAAGTCACAATCATTGTTTGGCCAGTGGAAACGTTTATTCAGCATGCTCCATTGAAGCGGCGCGTTAGAAAGGCAGGAAGAGCCACTGACCCTCAGATCACAGTTTACCGTGATTCTGCAGTTTCCTCACACTCACAATGAGGGGGACCGGCGTGGCCCGACCACGAAAGAGATTTTCTTTCTCCTTTTTAATGGCTTTCCAGCACCCACAGACCTCGTCGGAGCGAGATGTCGATCTTGCCAGTTTTCCTTTGCCCTTATAAAAACAGTGGGAATGCTAAAAATGCTCACCGCTGACAGCTTCTCCCTGCAGATCTGCTGAAAAGGTGTGATGACCATGAATGAAAGCATTATGTGGGTTACGCTTGCAAAATGAAGGCTACTGGAAAGACAAACCACCAGTGAGGTCTCTTTAATATCTCAATTGTTTCTCCTAAATGAGATTAAATGGAGAGCAAATTTAGCATTCGCATTTATGCATTTGACACATGATTTTTATTCAAAGCGACTTGCATTGCACTGGGTTTCTGCAGGTTTTATGAAGGTAAATTTAAAGGGGTCATATGATGCGATTTCAAGTTTTCCTTTCTCTTTGGAGTGTTACAAGCTCTTGGTGCATAAAGAAGATCTGTAAAGTTGCAAAGACTAAAGTCTCAAATCCAAAGAGATATTCTTTATAAAAGTTAAGAGTCAGCCTTAAAAAATAGTAAAATAAAATGTAAATGGACAAATGAAATTAGGCTTATCAACAAACCAAAACAGAATAAAACAGAACAAAACTTATTGTTGCAAGCTTATAATTGTTCTTTAAAATAAAATAAAATAAAATAAAAATATCAACATTAAACAGAAGGTGAAAACGCTTTCCATTATCTTTGGTGCCCACTTGATGTCCAATGTAAAATCTGAGTCCTGAAGCAAAACCAATTGAGATCCAACTGATTTTAGGAAAATTTCAAACATACCATTGCCATAATGGATGTGTGATAAACTATACCACCTCATACAAGCAGCTTAACAAAGGTATGTGAAAAACATAAAAAAAAATTAAAAAAAACATCTCACCAGGAAGCCAATGAGCCATAGGCAGAAAGGAAAGGCAATGGTGTTTAATGGATGTGTACCACATTTAAGGTCCACACTGAAGCAACTGTCCCATGACGAGCGTGAGGGGTAGACGTGCTACAATGGAGACCTAATGTTCAAGTTGGGATTCAGGACTCAATGGGTGATCCCATATGCGACCCCATCCTCTACAGGTCACACAGAGGGTCAGTGTACTGCCTGATGAACTCTCACTCTACCATTTCACCCACGTGTCTCTCTGGGTTCAAACATGTCCCGACCTCGACATTCCCACCGCAGAACCGAGCTACAGAACAGTCAAGGCCAACCAAACATCTTCTCTACAGAGACCGGTCAAAACATCTGCCAAGCATTTAGATAAGCAACATAGAAGGGAAATGGTTCCGATCACAGGCTCGCAGGAATATTTTGTACCATTTACGAGATAAGTAGACTGGAATTAAATGCTCAGCTTACTTAGAGGACCGTGAAATTCAAATCCACTAACCTTGTTGTCTGCTGAGATATGCAGGAATATACTGAGTATTAAAAAGGTTGCAAGAGCCCCTTATTAGCAGAAGAGCCAACATTTACATTACATAAAAGTAAAAAGAGGGAAGTATTTCCCCTGGAGTCATAATTAAAATTATTACACTGAATCCTTTTTTCTGAGACAAAGGGACATTGTCTGCAGAGACACACTTTGCCAGAGATACAGCAGCCAGTGTTTCCCCTCTTAGCCAATCACACGCACAGTAGCGTCCAAAAGTCACCGGGCGGCCAAATTCTAGACTTCACAACACTGATCTTCATCGCCACTTGGGTTTGCAGGTTCTGTCTGTGTTATCACTTGGTGCTTTATGACTAGTATTACGCAAATTTTGGAACAATATTTGTCATAAGTATGATATTAAATATGGTACAAATAGGGCTGTCACGATTATGACATTTGGCTGATGATTAATTGTCTAAAAATAGTCATGGTTATTGCTATTGATTGTCTGTTTTAGGGCTTTTGCGATTATGACGATTATCACGATTAATTGTAATTAAATAATTAATTTTATAAAACTACATTTGAATAAAAATATATAAGCTATGAAATTAAACTAGCTGACTGTATAATTTAGCAGCAAAAACAATATCTTGGAGAAAAAAAATCTTTGTTGCACATTATACAATTTAAACATGTTTATTCTGTTAACTATTTGTATTCTTACAAAATACATTCATGAATATAAGATAGAACTCATGAGAAAAAGAAAGGCTTCTAATAATCTTTCTGTTTGTGATAATTCCTTCCTTCCTTAAACTTAAAGTATTATAATGGGAATAAATCATCTTGGAGAGAGAGTTTTACCGTGCTGACTGTCATAAACATGACGTGCTGTTTGAATGCTGAGCGGAGAATGACTGACAGCTGCAGCAGAAGGAAGATGAGTTTCCGTAAACCTAAATTCTGTCCCTCACATTAAGATATGGAATGGCTTCAGATGATATAGCTGGGCTCCAGACTGCGACCATTTTTTCTGCCTGTGCGACTAAATTTTGCGTGCGGTCGCTCTGGCATAAGCGCTCATAAGCGCTGCAATTTGATTTATTGTTGTTGTGCTTTTTAATTAAGAATAACAATGAATCCATCTTTTGTTTTAGTCTTAAAAAACGAAAGGTGTGTAGATGTATGTAAGCAAAACCGTGACAACAAGATCGCGAATTCGAAAGTGAAAGCATCCGAATCCCGCGGCTTAACACAGCAAAAGAGAAAGAAACTCCCATTCACAAAATTCAAATCACAAATAATACTACTGATGATAAAGGACGGGTTGAATGTTAACCACTTTCGTTTCCATATAACTATAAACTATGATAAAAGTTCATCAGCATGCATTGAATAATCCCATGTTGTAGCGGAAAAAAAAAATATTGCGAGCAAATCATGTGCTCGTGCGACCAGCTGAGAAAATTAGTTGCAAAAGAGCGACCAGTGGGAAGAATGAGCCTGGAGCCCTGTATAGGCTATACAGTGCATGAAAAGCAAACTGTTCTGTTTCTTTTGGTGTATGACTCCCCCTTGTGTCGTATAAAAAGCACAATAATTACGGTTGTCTGAAACAACCGCGGTTAGATCAAATAATCGCGATTAGACGGTTATTTAATTATCGTGACAGGCCTAGGTACAAAAATAAAATAAAATGCAAAATATAAAAAATATAACAGGGCTCCAGACTGCGACCATTTTTTCTGCCAGTGTGAGTAAATTTTGTGAGCGGTCGCACTGGCGCGACCACTGCGTTCTTCAACCCGCGTTGCCATTTTGGTTGCATATGAGAAACATCAAACGGCAAACGAAACACAAGAGTTAACAAAATCCCGCTACTTGTTTGAGCTGCGCGGCGCGGACCATTTATCAGCTCGGACCGCGACGCAAGCAAACTAGTACAAGCTCAAAACAGCTTTACTCCGGAACCAAAGTTGATTTTGCGACACTGTTACTGCACAGCGCTGCGAGATCCAGTGAGAAGTGTTTCAATTCGACACAGAGTGAGTAAAGATTGCTGTGAGATCTACTGAGAAGCATTCAAATTCTGCACAGAAATCTGTTGTAGAAAACCAGCAGCAGTAACGCTAACTATAACCATGGTGTTGAGGCAGAAATAGTCGGATGTTATTACATTATTCATTTCAGGTTTGTACAGCCTTTTGAGAGAGAAATTTAAGCAATTTTCAATGACTGACAAGCATTTCACACTGTTTCCAGCACTTTAAAGCTCCTAAATTTGAATGCTATTTTCAATGGGATGACCAAACTATACTGTGGTGAACAAACACTTACAGTATGTAAAATTTAAAAATACATCAAATCACCATTACAACCTGTAGATGGCAGCAGAGGAGCACTTATAGGCTTATTAGTCATTCATTTAGTCATTCATTTATAGTTTTTCATTGATATTTTGAAATTATCACTTAAGTTGTTGGTCAGTTTCATAAGACTATAGACGGATAATGGTACATTTATTAAGAGTACAATATATACCTTTTCTACTACAGATCTTCTTTATGCACCAAGAGCTTGTAACACTCCAAAGAGAAAGGAAAACTTGAAATCGCATCATATGACCCCTTTAATAGAATTATATAAAAAATAAAGAAATAAAGAATAAAAATAACAAAAAAAACAATATAAAATACATAAAATATTTATAATATTAAGTAAAAACATGTATTTATAAAAATAACAAAAAATAACACAACTGAACAAATATTCTAATCATGAATATCATGCAAGTAAAAATACAAAATAAAAAAAAACCCTAAAAACTAAAAGACAAGGATTAAAAGCCACAGTTTTGATTTCATGAGCTCTCTACACTACGGCATTATAAAGCTGCATGCAAACTATGCATTATGACTATACATTTCATTGGATAGTTGCTGGACTTCATCAGAATGAAATTAGAAGGAAGATTGTACAAAAAATATATAAATCAATGTGTAGAAAGCAATCATCTAATGAGATCTGATACGAATACCTGACACTGAGAATAAAACTCAGAGATTTTTAAAACAAGATGGACACACTTGATACAAGCCATTACGAGCTGGCGAGCTCCGCGGCCTGAAATCCAGTCTCTCAAAGACTCTGATCTCTTTAAGTAATGCGGCAGATGGACATTTAAACCTCTCATGTTACATTGAAAAATTACTATGCGGGGAAACAGTCCACTTTTCATATTTTTATGTGCTGAAAAACAATACGTCTTATCATATTAAACAGAAAATCATGTGCAGTGTGGGAGCCGGTTTAAACTGGATTACACATTTTCTGAAGACTATACAAGTGCTGTTGGTCCATGCAAAACTCACCGCCATGATACAATGCAGTTGCCAAGGGGTTGCTAGGGTGTTGCTAGGGTTGTATCATCCACAAGATAAAAATTTAATTGCTTATAGAAGTAACAACACTCAACTGTCCAACAAGTCACATGATTTGACGTCATCTGTGACAGTAGCATAAACAGTGCTGCATTAATTACTCAAAGTTTAATACTTAGGGTTCGTTATTTGGTCAAAGCAGTAAGAGACTAGAGTAAGTATGAATAAAAGTAAAATTCTAAGTTTTGTATCTGACTGACTTAATTACATCTGTTGTCCAAACAATAATGATAAAATAATAAAATTATTATTATTACTACTATTAATATAAATATCAATATGATATAATTGCTAATTATTAAATTAAAATAATTATTAAAATTTATAATAACTGCTAATTAATTAAATTAATTATTAATTAAAAAAAATAATAGTAATGATACAAATATTAATAATTAAATACTACAAAAATAATATACAATTAGCATAACCACATTGCTGAAAAACATTTATTAGCTCTGACTGATGCAGTTGGATAGATTTACGTTCAGAGTAAAGAAACCAACTTTAGAGTGGAAAAGTCTGCAATGGAGCATTTCTTCAAGAAAACGGAGTTCTTTCAGTTTCCACAGCAGGTTCAGCGTGTTTTTATGATGGGAGGACACAATCTCAAAAGCCTAGACAGAGTTCTGTTGTGAGTTTTTTGGCCAGGTCATTAAAAAGAGTCGGTTCATAAGACTAATGTGTTTATGAATCGCACTACACCGGCTAAAACAACACAATGATTCAGCTAAAAATGAGCGCAGGAAGGAAACACTGTCAGAGAATGCAGACCTTCAAGAACTTTTAATACCCCATATATCATACAAACCCTAAGTGTCCAGTTTCTACTTCATGCCCATGTCTGTCCTCAAGTGTCCAGAGGTGCCTTTGTAAATGCAAGCAAGCACATGTGCATACTAGCAAACTCAAACAGGCAACACCGGCAGCTTACAGTTGCGCCAACAAATGCATCACACTTGAGGAACTCGACGTGCATCATCTTCTGGAATGCAACATTCAACAGGACAGCATATCTGACGGAGGTAGTTTAACAAAACACGCCAACGCCGTTTAACACACGACACGCACCAAACTAATCAATTTGGAACATATTCCTTTTTGCTGCATTGAAAGCAGTTTACGGTCACTGCCTGCAGGCCTGACAGCAAAACAAAGAGCCTCCATTCTCCTGTGTTCTCTGGAGTGCTGCCACATGCTCTTTCAGTGCTCTGAGAAACACAACATAGAGAAATAAAGCCCTTGTATTCCTCAGACAGGAAAGGCAGTGCGAAATCAGGAGTTCTCATGTTCCACAGAGAGAAACGCTGCATTGAGTCTGGGTGGAAGTGTTGAGGAGACCGGCTTGAAACAGCTGTTGAGAGAGAGAGAGAGAGAGAGAGCGTGTGTATGTGTGGAATGTGGAGGAATCAAGACGTATGGTATGTATAGAAGATCTATGGCATCTACAGACACTGGCTCTGTTCCAAATCATAGTGCGCTATCTATGCAGGCAGCATTTTAAGACATCATGCACCAAACATACTGCAGGCCTTCTAGCATACAGTACCTCTATTGAGCCAAATTCAGCAGCACTGCATGCATCCTTCTCAAAAGGCAAGGCTAAAATACAGAATTACAATAATTTAATTAGGGCTGAACGATTAATTGCATTTGCGATAATATCGCGATATGAAAAAAATCGCAGAGGCTGCGATTACACCCGGTCACATGACACACGAGAGTAAATAGGTGTGTTCGACTTGAAGATCGATCGGTGTATGACATCAAAGTATGATGAGAGAAAGTATAAGGAGACGTCTGCTCTCTTATAGCTCTCGCAGTACACACCGATCGGTCTAAGCAGAGAAAGCATAAGGAGACGTCCGCTCTCTTATAGCTCTCGCAGTACTTTGATGACACACACCCATCAGTCTAAGCAGTGCTTCAAGTCGAACACATCTAAGCAGTCTTCAGAGGAAGCATCAAGTTGGCACGCTACAGTGTTGCCAAGTTTGGGGAACCCCTCCAAAAAACTTGTATTTTACCCCCTGGAACGCGATTTTTACCGGTTGACCCCCCTCGAAACGTGATTGGGCTAGCTTTGAGTAGCAATTGGGCGGGTTTTGTTGTGAAAACCTAACAACCCTGGCACGCGACAATGTTTGCCCCCACATACCTACGTCACTATGTGGGAAGATTTGCATAACGATGCCCAAATGTTCACGCAAAGAAAGGCGGCGTAACTTTTAATCTCGCTGTTGCCGCCGCTGCCATGTTGTGGAGACGCTGTGTGTAGTGTTGTCAAAAGACCCGGTATTTGTTTGGCCAGTCGGTACTAAAAAAAATGAAAACGTTACGGTACCAGGTTTTCTTAAGTACCGGTGGTACCGAGTACCCGGTCAACCCGGTTCTTGATGCGCTAAACGAAGCTATCCTCTTCCAGTGTTGCCAAGTCCGCGGTTTTCCCGCAGAATTGGACTGCTTTAACACTGTTGCCGCAGGTTGTTTTTCATGTCCGCGGGTTGAAAAACGACCCCATTAACGTAA
>NW_015555783.1:820460-822020 GCF_001515605.1 Sinocyclocheilus anshuiensis | reverse complement strand
ACAGCACACCTCGCTTTTTCAGACCAATGAGCTTTGTAAAAATCGACGCGTTTCAGAAAGGCGGGGCATAGAGTTGAAACAATGTACAGTATGTGGAAAATAATTTTTTTTTTAACCTTAAACCGCATAAACACATTGTATTACACCAAATACACAAAATAATGTTCTTTTTTGCAACATCATATGATCCCTTTAAAGTCTGTCTAAAGCAGTGGTTCTCAAAGTGTGGGGCGCACGAGTATTGCAGGGTGGGGCGCAGGCCATTAGCAGAAAAAGAAAAGAAATAAAACAGTAAACAGCCAAAGGACGTAACCAGTGTTTGGCAAGTTACTCTGAAAATGTAATCAAATTACTGTTCTGATTACTTCATTTCAAAAGTAATTAGTAATTAGTTATGCATAATGAATCTTTCATAATGTCTACAATTTGTGTGTTATAATGAGAGGATTCGTGAGCACGCACATTTCAGCACTGCATCAACGCTGCAAACACGTGTTATAGCCTAAATAGAAACTCTGCATACGCTTGTACCTGCATACCGCACACACACGAGCATCTACCCGGCCGCACCAGCACTCACCCATCTTGTCCGGCGCCGCACTCTGTTGCGTCAGGTCTTGCGGGAGTGCATGTCTCTAATCCACTGGCACTTGACTCCACAGTGCATGTGCTACATCCTTTTTACAGTCTCTAGATTAGAAAACACTGCATTCTGTCAGCAATGTAACGCAGCAGTAACGTATAAAGACCTCGGCTTGTAACTATACTCTAATGACTATTTTTAAAATTATAACGCGTTAAATTACTCGGTTACTAAAAAAGTAATCAAATTACAGTAATACGTTACTGCCCAACACTGGACGTAACTTAGAATGGGATTGGTTTGTGAAAGGGAAGAGAAAAGCTCTTGAGAAAAGCTCTTGAAACACATCGATTTTTACAAAGCTCATCGGTCTGAAAAGCGAGGTGTGCTCTGATTGGCCAGCTATCCAGTGCGTTGTGATTGGCCGAATACCTCAAGCATGTGACGGAAATGTTATGCCCCTTACCATATTGTGATGCCTTGTCCCGGCCGGAGTGACGAGACAAAAACATTAAAACCCATTATAAATGAGGCATTTGTTGCATCCAGTGGGGACATAATTACGGATTATAATGACTTATACTGTCTTTTTACGCGTTGCATTGCATCGCGCCGCGTAAACATAAAACCATGTCTGCATTTGTGATCGGAGAAATGACAAACTACAAACGCTACTCTACACTGCTCAAAACTCGCGTTTGAATCGTCAGTGGCAAATTCTTTAAATATAAAAAAACTTACTTACAGTCTGTGAGTCAGAACAGCCGGCATTGTAGTCTACTCTCCCAGGATCAGGAAACAGTCCTCCATAAAATATGCTGCACACATCTGAATATTTGGGTTGAACTGTTCTGGAACAGTGTTGTAAATACAACTTAACCACTGACTTCTAGTCGTGTCCTCTTTCGGAAGGTCAAACAAAGTAGTTTCGCTTCACAACGAAACACAGTGTCACACACGGCGGCCTAGAGTGAGCG
>NW_015555783.1:819273-820445 GCF_001515605.1 Sinocyclocheilus anshuiensis | reverse complement strand
ATAAGTTACGCCTTCTTTCTTTGCGTGAACATTTGGGCGGCGTTATGCAAATCTTCCCACATCGTGACATGTGGGGGCGTGTTAGAACGAGCCGTTTTAGGTTGACTTAAAGTCAATCATAATAAATAAATTTTATAAAGAATATCTCTTTGGACTTGAGACTTTAGTCTTTGCAACTTTACAGATCTTCTTTATGCACCAAGAGCTTGTAACACTCCAAAGAGAAAGGAAAAATTGAAATCGCATCAACTTTGTTTCAGTACGTCATAAATAGAACAAGGCATCAGTTTAATGTCGGGTTTTGTCGTGTTGCACCGGGCCGCATCCAGTGTACACAGCGTCACTGATTATAATGGGTTCTACTCACCAATCTACATAATGACTGTTATTAATGTTCTCAATTATAGATCAGTGGTTCTACTGTATTTTGCCGCTCGCGTCCGGTGTAGACACGGTGTTTAATGTCATTGGTGAGGAGGAAAGCCTGTGTGTGTCCTATGCCTTAGCGGACAGCATGAAACCCACAAAAAATAAATAAATAACAGCAAGAGAATAATAATAATAAGTTATTCTCGCTATGGTATTTTTCAATGTTTCAAGTGATGCAGGTGTTTTTTTCCCTGTAGGTTTTTTTAATTAAAAAAGCATTAATTTTTCATAATCTTTAGTGAAATTATTTGGTAGTCCGAGGTGGGATGGGGAATCGGGAAAGGAGTTTAAGAACCACTGGTCTAAAGTTAACAGACAGTGTTTAAAAAGTGCAGTCCACATGTTTATTACAGTGATTTTGAATTAGGCTACCTAAAGTAGTGTGGTAAAGCAACAGATTTATTTTTATATTTCTGCTACTAGTAATATCTACTTTAGTTTGTGTGATTTGTTACTGACTTTCATATTAATGTTTACACCAGGCTTATTTGTCAGTGCTTTATGTTGTCATAATTATTTCATGCTTACAACAAATCAGTCAATATACTGTGATTGAAGTTGTTAAATAAAAATGTAATTCATATCAATTCATGCATCACCTAATTTCATCGTAACATATAGGCCTTGCCTACAGAAAAGAACATTTAGGTTTAATCTATCTAACATTTTGTTGGTCATACTATACAATGATTTATAGCTTGTCTTTGTTGAATAATACAGAACATAAAGAGCTTTAAAAAATA
>NW_015555783.1:812356-818851 GCF_001515605.1 Sinocyclocheilus anshuiensis | reverse complement strand
TATGTAAAAAAAAAAAAAAAAAAAAAAATCGCAATTAGATTATTTTCCAAAATTGTTCAGCCCTAAATTTAACAAAAAATAGCAATTAAAAAACTTAATTTGAACTGAAAATTGACTATTTTAATTTCCAATATTTGCGTGTATAATATATAATACGGTTCAAATGTTCGGGGTCAGTTTTTGAAAGTCACCAAGGTTGCATTTATTTAATTTAAAAAAATGCAGTAAAAACAGTAATATTTGTGAAATAATATTACAATTTAAAATAATTGTTTTCTATTTGAATATATTTTAAAATGTAATTTATTCCTGCGATGCAAAGCTGAATTTTCAGCATCATTACGCCAGTCTTCAGTGTCACATGATCCTTCAGAAATCATTCTAATATGCCGATTTGCTGCTCAATAATAATTTTTATTATTAGTATTATTATTATCAATGTTGAAAACAGTTGTGCTGCATCATTTTTTTGTTTTTTTTTTGTGGAAACCGTGATATAATTGTTTTTGAGGAATCTTTGAATAGAAAGTTCAAAAGAACATAATTTATTTGAAATAGAAACCTTTTATAACATTATATATGTATTTGCTGCCATGTTTGATTACTTTAATGCATCCTTGCTGAATAAAAAATATTTTCTTTCCAAAAATAAAAAATAAAAACTGACTGACCCCAAAATTTTGGATAGTACTATATTTCTATGCAACACATTTAGGCTGCCTATAAAGAGTGTTCCAAATCATCAATCTTAAGGTTGCATTTTAATTAGGGTGCTGCCTAAGTAGGCACCAAGACAGCTCACTATGTTTTAGAACAGAGCCATTGTGCTCACTCTGCTGGGCTTGTCACCACAAGAGCATCTCACTGAAAGGATACCCTATTACTCAAGTGAGCAAATAAAGCAAGAATTTAATGACGCCACAGTCTGGCCATTATCAAGCATGCTATGCTTTAAGTCACGTATACGGTCCTTAAATAGATAGCTTGCTCAAGAATTTAAATGTGTTAGCATCTAATAGTTAACATCAACATCACAGCCAAAATAAAAATAGCATTTTCTCTCTATTTTCAAATGCATGCTTTAAATATTAAAGCACGTCTTACATGAGCGAAATGAAGATGAGTAAGTGATCACCAAACTTTCATTATCAGATTTATAAAATGACAATTAGAACAATCCCTTGGCTTGTAGTAATTTTTCTAGTGTGATTTGAAATGTAAAGAGCCATTATTAGCTTCAGATTGCTTCAGGCTGTTGATACATTTTCCAGACTAACCATTGTTCTATAAGCGTCTTAGTTGGGAGTTGTCTCTTAAAACCACCCTAAACCTCACACGGTAAACTGTAAATGCAAAGTTATTAATCATTCTGTTGATTCTATTGAGAAAACTACGGTGGCCGAGAAGTGCTAAACAAATCACAATTCTGAAAACAAAATAACAAATTACAAACGCAAATGCAAGTCTAAAAACCAAAATAACAATTCAGAAAGCACAACAACAATTCAGAAAACATTATAACAAGTCAGAAAACACAATGACAAATTCGAAAACAAAATAACAAGTCAGAAAACACAAAAACAAATCCGAAAACAAATTAACAAGTCAGAAAACACAACGACAAATCAGACAAACCGGAAGAGGTTGGTATAGTTTGAGACGGCGCCATTGGTTTGGGATTACTCACCGCTGACTGGACGACACATCTGTCAATCAACGTATACAAGGAAGAACCAGCCGAAGAACAGCAGAGTCGTGGTAAAAAGTTCGGAGATGGTATTAAAGTAGCTCAGTTTAAATGTATTGTATGAATTGCCCTCTATGGAATAAAAAATACGGAGTGTATATTTACATTTAGTTAAAAGTGGTTGTAAAACATCAGCTCCAGTGGCGCAGATGGATAAGTGCGTGTTGTTGGCTTTTTGACGCGATTGACCTGGGTTCGATCCCGTCTTTTGCCTAACTTTTTTTTCCTCCCTTTCCAAATCTCGTATTAGCAATGGATTATATTTACACTAAGTGAAAATAGCAGTATTTTTAGCAATATGCTATTTACACTAAGTGCAAATACCTATTTACACTATGTTAAAATAGCAGGATTTCTACTATCAAGTATACTACTTGTTGCAAATAGTGGCAATTATCTGCACTTCAGTTATAATGTTTTCTGAATTGTTGTTGTGCTTTCTGAATTGTTATTTTGTTTTTTAGACTTGCATTTGCGTTTGTAATTTGTTATTTTGTTTTCAGAATTGTGATTTGTTTTGCACTTCTCGGCCACCTTAGAAAACACCCATCCTGACACCCTTCATTACCTGCAAAGCATTCACTAGACAGGAACAACTTCAAAGTTAAATGATCTCCTGCATTAATCTAGGCAACGAGTAAAGAAAAGAAAATCCAAGACAAATGTCCAACACTCACTAGACATAGCCTTACATGGGTTTTGCCAAGTTTTAGCAAGCACTCGGTGGTTTGTAGAGTGTTATGGTGTTCTGAGTAGTTGCCAGTGCTGGGTAGATTCCTTACAAATTGTAATCCGTCACTGATTCCAAATGTCACATTTTAGGTAATATAATCAGACTACTTTTTTAGATTACACATTGATTTAAATAGGATAATCTTGTACCATATTGATATAAAAATACAAATAGAAAGAAAATGTATTCCATTTGCTGTTATTAACAGCAAAGTGCATTAAATATTACATTCTGTTAAAGGGTTAGTTCACCCAAAAAAGAAAATTCTCTCATTAATTAATCATCCTCATGTCATTCCTAAACCAGTAAGACCTTTCATTCATCTTTGCAACACAAATTAAGATATGTTTGATGAAATCCGAGAGCTTTCTGACCCTGCATAGACAGCAACACAACTGACACTTTCAAGGCCCAGAAACGTAGTAAGGAGGACATTGTTAAAATAGTCCATGTGACATCAGTGGTTCAACTGTAATTTTACGAAGCTACGAGAATAATTTTTGTGCGCAAAGAAAACAAAGTTCTTCTCTTCCATGTCAGTCTTCGATGCGTGTTTACGAGAGTACCACAATGCATGCGTGTGACGCTGGTGACGCAGGAGTCGACGCAGGAGTCATCAAGGCTGTGCCTTGTTTACAAGCAGTGGAAGACGCTTGCTGTACATAAAACAGTTTTCGTAAACATGCCTGAAGATTTTGACAGAGAGGATGACTTACAATTTTTTGCCCAGCCTTGTGAATGCAAGTCAAAGACTGCCACGGAAGAGAAAAAATTGTTGAATAAAGTCGTTATTTTTGTTTTCTTTGCACACAAAAAGTATTCTCGTAGCTTCATAAATTAAGGGTGAATCACGGATGTCACATTGATTATTTTAACAATGTCCTTGCTACGTTTCTGGGCCTTGAATGTGTCAGTTGTGTTGCTGTCTATGGAGGGTCAGAGAGCTCTCGGATTTCATCAAAAATATCATGATTTGTGTTCCGAAGATGAACGAAGGTCTTATGGGTTTGGGGTGAAATGGCCTGCAGGGTGAGTAATTAATGACAGAATTTTCATTTTTGGGTGAACTATCCCTTTAAGGTTTCCCAAACTGGTGTTCATGAAGGAACTGCAGGGGGCTCCTGAGTTTAATGAAAACTAATAATCAGCTAGCCAAAATCATAAAAATTTGAAAAATTAAAATAAATAATTTTTTTAAATAACAACAATCAAAATAAAGCACTTACTAAAAAGAAATATTTTATGTTTATCTGCATGTCATGTGACCATTAACCAACGTCAGAGAACTATGAACATGCAAATGTATTACAAATTATTGAGCTATTACCGTAAAATGTCACTGAGTGATAATTCAAATAAAAAGTAGTAAATGCTATGTTGAAACGTTGCGAAAACACTTTTTACATTTTAATATGTAATATAATCTAACTACAAGTACTTAATTTTTTGGAATCTGCTTACATAATCCAAATTACACGTAATCAGTTACTACCCATCACTGGTAGTTGCTAGGGTGTTCTGGCTTGTTAAGATAAGCAAAGCCTTGATGAGAAAGTGTCACCTGAGAGACATTTATTTTCTACTGTTCTGATGGTATCTAAGGTGTTGCTAGGTGGTTTATAGAGTGTTCTGGGTGGTTTCCAGAAGGTCTTTGTCAAGCCAACATCATAACGTCACTGCTAGCTTTCAACACTGGATTAGATAGAACAGCTGTGCAAGCGGACTCTGTGTGTGTGTGTTAGTATGCGAGTGTATGAAGAGAGAACGATAGAGTGTGAGAAAGTATGGAAACATCTGCAAAAACACTTAAGTGCTTCCATACCCCGTCCCTGAGGTGACACTTTGTTGTCAAGGCCTCGTCCTTGCTGCACTGAGGTAGAAGTGTGTGTGTTGATCATTTGCAAATGACCATAGATCACACAAGATGACATCGTAAGCGAGTAAACATTCCGACAGTTATTCACATCGACGTAGCCATCCTTCCAACTCGGAATTCCAAGAGCAGATGTCAAGAGTGAAAGAAGCCAAACTGCAGCAGCGTACAAGAGTCCTGCCAACACCTGCGAAGTTCCACATCTTGCTTTCATATTTGCAGAGATCAAGCTTAAATTCCCCTCATTTGTCAGTCTCTTCTTCTACCATTCTGAGTTTCCAGAATATGAACTCACCATTAGATGTGGGCACATCTGCAGTTACTGTACGTTATTAGCAGGCTCACATTTTCTGCACTTTCTTGGAGGGAAATCTACAAAACCGATTGTCCAATGTGTTGTATGGAGGTGAGAGTGCAACATATGCATTGGTAGCTACATGCAAAAGGATGTGTATGTACTTAGAGAATGACATTAGGGATGAAATCAGGGATTCTGCAAGTCTGCATGACCTTTTTAAGACCAATTAAAGAAAATGTAAGGAATAAATTAAAGGAACAACTCTCTAACTTCAAACAATTATTTTTTTAATTAATTTTAATTGCTTTGAAATTAATTGTACAAAAAAATACAATACAAAAATAACTTTTATAGTATCGTCAAATAACACTGCACAAAAGTAATGATACTTCCAAGTATTTTTGTCTTGTTTTTCAGAGCAAATGTCAAAAACTGCATTACATTAAAAATCAAGATGCAAAAAAAACATGATAAAAGTTTTGATGTATGGGAAATGTATCAAAATGAAGTGAATTTCTGATTTAAATAATATCAAATATCTGCCAATGAGAGAAATCAACCTAATTCAAAGGGAAAACAAGTTTCACATAACCCATTGGCAGATATTTGTTCTTGTTTTAAGCATAAAATCACTGAATTTCTCAAAAAATGAAACAACTTCAAGTAATTGAATTTTAATTTAAGGATGGTTAGATATTTGCATTGGAAACCAAGACAAAAATACTGACAAAAATATTAATTTTCTTGCAGTGCACATTTTATGTCATGACTATGCATTTAAGACTTTCTGCTCTGATTGAAGACATTTTAAGGCCTTAATTTGTAGAAGGAAAAAAATTAAGACTTTTTAAGACCTGCAGAAACCCTGGATATGCATTTGCTGAGATTTTGGTTGGACTGGGCTGATTCTTGATTCAATTTAATTAAAATTTGATTCAACTCTGATTTCCTATTTGGGTATATGGCATCTATAATGTCCATTTTGCTTATATGTTATTATTACACATAGAAATTATATCACTGACTGCTTAGGCAGTGTTTAATTACATTTGCTTTAGGTGCTTCTTTTTTTTTTTTAGATGTTTTTATCCAAAGCTAGGAAAATCACAAGCAATTTGTCATAGAACCAACTATATTCAGTGCGCAATGCCAGGTTTCAAGTAAAAACAAGACTAGATCGGTTTCACACTGATTCAAATTGGTAACTCGTCTTTTTTTAATTGCTCATTAGAGAAAAAAAAATGTGTTTGAGAATCAGACTACAACGGTTGGGTTTTATAGTTTTATCTTTCACCTGAGGATTGCCATTAACTGAAAAATCCATATTTTTACCCAGATCTGCTGTACAGACTCAAATAATACATAATAATAATACCTACAAATAATACCTGCAGGGCAATAGGGTGAAACCAAACTTGTGTATGGACCAAATAACCAAACCAAAAATAAGCTGTGCAACTTGGCGAAAGGATACAAATTTACAAACAGAGTTGCACCACAGACATGCAGAGAGATGGTTGATGGCCTGATGCCCCACAATGCCAGAGAAACCAAAATCCTGCTCCCGAATTACACAACAACTTCTGTGCGGTTAAGAGACATGCTGTTTAACACAACAAAACTTTCTCTTCGTAAAGCCCATGGGCAACACTAATCAAATATTTCTGGGTGGAAAATCAGAGCGTTTGCACGAGGCTCAAAAGGCTCTCATAAAAAGCCTTCAAAATATCAGACTCGCCTCTAATTAAAATCACAATAACACAGGGATGTGCTCGTGTTTGTGTGTGTGTGTGTGTGTGTGTGTGTGTGTGTGTGTGTGTGTGTGAGAGAGAGAGAGAGAGAGA
>NW_015555783.1:783676-811884 GCF_001515605.1 Sinocyclocheilus anshuiensis | reverse complement strand
GAGAGAGAGAGAGAGAGAGAGAGCGTGTGAGAGAGAGAGACAGAGAGAGAGAGCGAGAGAGAGAGAGAGAGAGTGTGTGTTAGTGAGAGAGAGAGAGAGAGAGAAAATAATGCAGAAAAAGAGAGTTATGACAACGTGCTGGAAAAAAATCTCTCAGATTTCATAGAAAACGCTTCCAGCCATTGGAACTTTCTCAGCTGACATCATCCTCTGCTAGCTAAATCTGAACCCATGGAGCACAAATTTCCAAAGTCTTAAAGTCCAAAGTGTGTTAATAAAGGTCATATTTGACGCTAATGTACTGTATATGGAGAATTCAAAATCCAGATTTCCTCGCTCATGATACAGACGGCTAATCGGCCTCACGTGGTTTTCAAAGACCAGGTTCTGCATCTGGTTTGTATATTTTAAATTTCCTAGTCTTTTGATTTTGAGTCCTGCCCCACAGCCATGGATTATTACACCAGATAAGTACAATTGCCTCTGAGGTCAAATTAACAAGCATCACATCGTCATTTTTCTGTAATCTCCAGTCATATCTAAGAGGGAAATGAAAACCGTGGACCCTGTTCTTCGCTAGATGACTCTTGTCCAGTAAAGTTACAAACGCAATGCAATTACATCCTCATTTCCCCAGCAAAGAAATTAAGCAGAAGAATTTTTGCAAGAGTCCCCCCTCCCTAAAGTTCATTTCCCATGACCTCCACATGTGTCCAAGAGCGTTTCTCAGCTCTGCTCTGCAGGCAGGAAATGCACCGATGTCAAAGGTCGAGGCAATGCCTACGACAACAGAGACTTTAATTACAGTCAAACTGTCTTGTAAACAAACACACAACCAGAGACACATTTAGACGCACAACATCTAAATCTTCACTCATAAACAGCCCAGTCTGCAGTAACAGATCATACAAATGTTAGTCCTGCCCAATGCATTCCATCCATATATTTATTTTCAGTTATTTAAAATCATTGATTACAGATTTCACACTATGCATCACTATGATTTTTCTTCACATAGAGCTGGAATGTGCAATAAACTGCTTGCAGGTTAAAGAAAACTGGAAAAACTTATATTAAAATATTAGCTGACTCTTTTTCTCTTCATTCCACATATTCTTTAAATCCAATGAAAGAACAAACACACATGCATAACATTTACTTTCCTATCGGACTCAAATATCTACACCTACTGTATAACTGGGAAATTTCTACAAAACATTTTCATAGTTCTTCCCATGTCCTCACTTTCTATCTGTCAGCCTTCTGCAAAATCCCTTTACTAACAAAAGCCAGTTCCTCAATGACATCATCCTCCAGGAAGTGACATCATTCATTTTGATGGGAAAACAACAGCACATCTGTCAGTACATATTAGAAATTTCCACGAAATTGCCACTCTTAAAGCATTACATCCATGCATTTGATCAAATTCAAAATCTGTATAGTAAAAGATGTTCAAAAACAATATAAAAAAATTACAAAGTCATGTAACCGAACTCTCAAACTCTCCTTCAGCTCTTTATTCCCATCCTCTTGATTGCACACCATTGTAAAAATTGCAAAAAACAAAAAGTTATAAAATGGAAGTTACAAAGAAATACTTCCTTAATTTACAACACGAGCATATCCATGTCTTTAAAGTTTGAGTTCAACAATGAACTAAACCACGGAAATAACAGAGATCAAACCCAAAGCCAATAAGTCTTTCAGTGCTTACGGTGTACCTTCGGTCAGGCGGTCGGCTGTGCGCATCGCCATCCATCCCTGCAGTGGCCTGCACGGCTCTGAAATCCCTGGCACTGTAGGACAGAAAGCAAACACTACTGACTCAAGGCACAGCCTTAAGGGAGTGCTGCTGACAGATGGAGACTAGACGAGTCAGTTCTGCAGAAGGTGGTGCATCCCTTCCCATCATGCATGGTTGGCTTGTTGAAAAAACAAACGTCTTGGTTTTGAACCAGTCTAAGCTGGCATGCTGGTCTGTGGGCTGGTTTTAGAAGGGCATTGGCCACTTTTGATCTGGTCCAGCTTGGAGACCAGCTTAAACCAGGTAAGACCAGCAAACCAGTTTAGGCTCTTTCGGCAGGGCGTGTAGAGGTATTTTCCCATGGAGGGAGGATCTTTACAGGCAGTCAACACTTTATTTAGTCACTACAAATAGGAGGATTTTGAAATATAACTCATGATCAATGACAGCAAAAGACTTTATTATTATCATTATTATTATTTTAACTAATTCTAGTGATATGATTTTGTTCGAACATGCTACTGTATTACCAGAGTTCAAATCCCGCTTTAACATAGTTTTTATTTTATAAGCCGCACAAACTTGCAAAAGAACTTAACAGCCAGTGATCACCCTGAATTTGTCATATGGAAAATGACAACTCTGACTATTTGATAACTTCATTTTGTATTCAACATGTAGCTAAAGATTAAATAGGCATGATGCTCAATTACACACAAACTTTGCATGGCTGTCAACTGTCCAGAAAAGTCAAAATCATCACTTAAGCCCTAGCTTGACAATGTACTAGGCTATTCCTTTATTCGACAGACTATGTCTAACATGACTTCTAAAAAAAAAAAAAAAAGGTACAGATTTTTACTGAATTAGCCAGTATGACTTGCATTCAAGGCAACTCAAATTTGAAAGCCAACTCTACATATATGTACCAATTCCTTTTGTGTTTCAGGAATAAAAAAAAAAATTCATAATAGTTTGAATAGAAATGACACTTGATCGCACACAATGCTTTTTGGATTGCTGTCAAGAAATCAAAGTCATCAAGTCTTCTGAAGCTCTAGAATAGCTTGACAAAAAATTCATTTTGAGGTAAACTATACCTTTAATCATCATAATAGACTACCATGAATTAAAAACATTTGTTTCAAATAAATTAGCAATGATTTGCTTTCAAGGCTACTCAAGTTCGAATTCCGATTCGACATACATATATTTTTATAAAATGTGACCTTGGAGCACAAAACCAGTCACAAGTCGCTGGGGTATATTTGTAGCAATAGCCAACAATACATTGTATGGGTCAAAATTATCGATTGTTCTTCTATGCCAAAAATCATTAGGATATTAAGTAAAGATCATGTTCCATGAAGATATTTTTTTAATTTCCTACCGTAAATATAACTTTTTTTTTTTACTTTTTTTTTTGTACTTAATTTTTGATTAGTAATAGGCCTATGCATTGCCAAGAACTTCATTTGGACAATTTTAAAGGCGATTTTCTCACTATTTAGATTTTTTTGCACCCTTAGATTTCAGATTTTGAAATAGCCTAGTTGTATCTCAGCCAAATATTGTCCTATCCTAACAAACCATACATCAATGGAAATCTTATTTATTCAGCTTTGACCCAAATTGACCCTTATGACTGCATGGTTTTGGGGTCACAAATGTCAAAATAATCATCTAAGTTTTCTGGAGGTCTACAAGATCATGACAAGATTGCATTTGTGGTCAAATATTGCTTTAATCAAAATGACAGATTACCTCTAACATGATCGGGTGGGAACAATTTAGTTTTTAACAAATTAGCCGGTAAGATTTGCGTTCCAGGCGACTCGGGTTCGAATCCCAAGCAAACCAAGCAAAACAGCAAATAAACTTGACAGTAGGTGATGGCTAGGAAGAAAATGTGACGTTTTATCCATAAATCCTTTTGTTTTTCACGAGTAAATGAGTCATAATAGTTTGAATGAGCATGACGCCTCAAACTTACCTTGATCGCCCTTGAACTTTCGCTCGGCTGTCAGCTGTCATCAGTCTCGCTAGCAATACGGCAAAACAGCATCATCAACAACAACTCCAGCAGGTTTTGTCTTGACTTAAACCACTGCTTATAGGTCCCTGCATCACTTCTGTCCCGTTGTTGTTACCCCCTTAAAATTCTGCAACTCCCACCATATTTTCCAGAGTCCAGCCCCTGTCAACAGACGCTCCTCTGTTCCTATTCAACCGAGAGGAGACGGCAGCCCCGCATATTCAAGTCATGACACGATGATTTGCAGTCTCTGCCAGCCCTCCCATCCTCACACTGGATTCATCGACTGTTCACACTCCGGTTTGACGGTGGAATGCGAATTTACATGTCGCCCCCGACCAGAAAAGTCTCAACAAATCAGTGAATGTGCTAAAATCCCACGTAACGCCAAGCGAGAGAGCTCCGTTTGTTTGTGAGGGGAGACTTCCAGATTGAAAACTTCTCAAACGCTGCATAATTCACGTAAATACGATCTGGATGCATTAGGAAAATGTTGACAGACATGCCAAATGATGATCATTTTAGTACATTCTCTCGGCTATAGAGGATTTTAGATATACAGTTCACTAACAAGTCTACTACTGGCAAAATACCGACATCTAGTGATAAAAGTGATCAGTACATGATTTTTCCCAGAAAAAAGAGAAGGGAAAAGAAGGCATTTCTGTTATTTACTCAACTTAAAGGGGTCATATGATGCGATTTCAAGTTTTCCTTTCTCTTACAACAGAACAGCAATGCATTTTATGGACGACCGTTTCGTGAACCTAGGAGAGGAGGTAATTCTGACTTTGCTATGACAATCTGGCACTTCTGAATCAGCTACTGTTTTGTTATTAGTTTAAGTATTTGCTATTGACTGTTCAAATGCGGAGTTTTGCGCATCGTGTGTGTGTGCGCGAGCGAGCGAGAGAGAGAGAGAGAGAGATGCAGTACAGTACATGTACAGTATTTGAAAAATAATGTGTTTTTTGAACATTAACGCATGTCAACATATTCTGTTATACCAAATACACCAAATAATTATCTTTAAAAAAGCATCATATGACCCCTTTAATGTAGTCCATAAGCGTATGCTGTCACACAGATCTAAGGAGGAGAGTTTCTGAAGAATATTCACACATATATTTTCCTTACGATAATGATAGTTGAAGACATAGCCTATTCGAAGACTATTTTGTCACTAATCAACTCTCAAAAAGTTGCCTTTAGTGTGTTGCACTTGTCCAGTCGTGGTGTTGTTGTTTTGTTTTGTTTTTTCTTCCTTCAGATTTAGAGCAAAATGGCGCCAAAATACACGACAAACTATGAAAATAATTCCCTTTAGGTCTAAATACGTGTGTTATTCGCAAGTATCTAATTTTTGGTCGACGTCAAGTCTCAATTCAATTGCTTATGAGTCTCAAATCATTTTGTTTCCGAGTCAAGTCTCGTGTTTTCATCTCCGATTAACCACAGCACGCCACATTAACCACACACTAACTAAGTTAAACTATTTGACCAATTAATTTAACTCAACAACAGACCAGCATCATGGGAGGATGTACTTTTCTTTTTCTGAAATTGGTGAACATAACAAACTCTGACAACAACATGTGGTGACAATTTTAAAACATTTTAAAGTTTTAAAATGTCAAATAGCCTACAAAAAGTTAAATTATACCTTTACATAATTTGACAAAATTACAGATGAAAATGGCACACAAAACTCATATTTCATAGGGTTTCTTTGGTAAACAAGCATTCTAAAATAAAATATAAATAATATAAAAATAAGTAGCCTATATAAATAAATATGCAAAGGTTTTTTTATGTTATTGCAAGTTATTTAGAGAATTATAGATTTAAACATTAAAAATTACTGTTTTTATAATGGATTTTCAGAATCTGGCACAAGAGTAAAAATGGCTTTTTGATAAAGGCATGATAAAAGGTTCCCAAGGCAATGTGTCCTAACATGAACATTTTTTTAATAAAACTTAACCTCTGGGACACAGGCTAATAGTGACTAATATCAATAAACATCTCCATAACTCATAGATGCGCAGCTTTTCCAAAGGTTTTGTTTTTTTGTACAAAACTGAAATTTTGGCCATTTAGGCCAAAATCTAACTTTGCACATCACATTCAGCTAAAGATTATCATTGAATAACTTAAATTTGGGTCTGTTCCTTACATAAAGCTACTGTATGGGTTCAAATGACATATACATTTATGCTTTTATACTTTTACAGTCTTCAAATGAAAATTGGCAAGTATATAAAACAAGAACGTAGATCTAGAAGGTAAATCACATAATTAAAAAAAAAAACGATTGTAGGCTTGTTTTTATGTCATTTCTTTAATACACCAATTGCATCAACAATTTATCACTAGAAAACGGCATATGAAAAGATTCCAGTGAAAATTACAAAGTTAATGTCAGTCAGAAAATGCTGACATTCTGTGTGGCGTTAATAAACTGCAGCCCGCTGTTCGGTGAAGTGGTGCTGGGAACGGAGGTGTTGGAGACGGTGCAGTAGAACAGCTCTGCTCCGTGTGAACAGTCCTGAGGGAAGAGTACCATCATGATCAAACCGATAATCATCACGAAAACACCTGCCGCCAGGATGATGCTGGGGATGAGGTTTTCACCACAAAACCAGCGGCCGTCCGAGAGCTTCAGGAAACAGGCGGCGGGGAAGATGAACATGAGGGGTATGGCGCTCAAAACCCCCTGAGGAGAGACACAGAAACACAACATTTACACACATCTCTGAATGACTGACTGCTGCTTCATTGATGTTGATGAATCAACAGGAAAACTCACATTCAGTTCCAGTACAATACCCAGACAGTCATAAGAGAGCGATATGGCAGTTGCCGCTGATACGATCACCAAGGTAATGATGACATGCGTGGTGTTACTGAGCTCTCCTTTAAAAAACACATTAGAGATCACCTGGAAAAAATATTGACAACATCAAGAAACAACCAACTTTAAAGAAAGCTAATTAAATACTAGAACAAGCCTTTTTAGTACGTCACACTTTAAAATGTAAAAAACATTGCATACGGTTGACAGGATGACTGTAAATGCATACAAGAAGCTCTGAAAAATTAAATCAAGAGTCTACAGATTTTGACTATTTGTTGCACCAAGTTAAAGGAGGATATTAAATGCCTTTCAGTTTTTATTTTTAATAAATAATAAAAAGTGTTAAAACCAGAGTACTACTTCACATTATTATGTGTTATTTTAGTATAGTTTTTATTTTTTATATTTTCCAGGTTAATTTGAATTTTGGTTAGTTTTAGTAATTTTGTTGTGTGTTTTTGTCATTTTTATACTTTTATGTTTATTTATTTTGTTTTATTTAGGTTCTATTATTTTGGTTTTAATTTTTACTGAATGAAAAGGAGAAATGTTGCCTTAGCAACTAGCTGAAATACAAATAGTCTACATTTGTTTATATACTGTACATTTTATTTCAGTTAACGTTTATTTTACTTTACGATTTTTTCAATGGTTTTATGTTAGTTTCAATTAACTATAATAACTCATAAGCGTTCAATTAATTTAGTATTTAAGTTTACAAATTTTATTTTTATATATCAAACAAATATATATATAAAATCAGTGTCCCCAATACTGCTGCAATTCCCATCACAACAAGTATTGTAGAGATCAGTATATTTATGATGGAAAATCCACTTAAAGGTTGATCAAGGCCATGATCAGATTTTCATTTCAGGACATTTTTCAAGCTTTCAAGTAGTCAAAAGTGCCCCAGTTGAAGAATCACCCATTCTGTATATACAGTAAAAGCTTCAATTATCTTACCTCACGGGTTACAAAGCACTCCAGAGGGAACGTGGTGATTATACTGACGCCATAGCAGAATCGACCGAATGTAGCCAAGTTATCATTCCTGCAGTAGTTCTCGAATATATCACCTTGGACAAGTAACACAACAGGAAAACATGCAATTCTTTGCGTGCTTTTTGTACCATATGGCACAGATTTATCAAAGTAATAAGTGCAGATATTGTGACATTATTTACAGCAATTTACCTTGTGTATAACCAGTAAAAGTCACATAACCTGCAGCAGCAAAGACAACACTGACCAGTAAAGCTGAACCCACAGATACATGAGTGACAAGAGACCAGCTGCTCAGTGTGGGCTCCCGCAGCGACCCGTAGATCATAAAGCTGTTGTGGTGGCAGATAAAAGCTGGAAAATATGAAACATGTCAAAGTTTGGATTGAAAAAGGTACTTTAATTGAAATATGTTTACTGAAAGTAAAACCTCACCGAAAGACATGATGGCAACTGCCTGAATTGCATTCCACCGTGCAAACACCCATGCATCATCTGACGCAGGTCTGTGGGTGAAATAAAAATGTAGTTATTCATTTTAGAAATAACTATTTTTGATGTTTGTGCATGACTATGCAGACACCACTGCCAGGGTGTTTTGAGTGTTCTTACAGGGTTTCTGTAAGTTTTATGAAGGTAAATTTAAGACTTTTTAAGACCTCTTTAAGACCAATTTAAGAAAATGTAAGGGATTAATTAAAAGAAACACAGGACTTCAATATGTTCTCTAAATGTAAATGTATAAGGAGAATACAATGATGGGAAAACAAGTTTTCATACCCCATTGATAGATATTTGTTCTTGTTTTAAAGCATAAACTCACTTAATTTATAAAAAAAAAAAACACTTCATATCTTCATTTTGTATCTCAAATAATTGTATTTTGATTTAAGGATATTTAGATATTTGTATTGGAATACAAGTTTAAAATACTGACAGAAATTTTTTGTTTGTTTGTTTGTTTTTTAAAGTGCACACAACATTTAATGCCATGACTTTATGAATTTAAGACTTTCTGCTCCATTTTAAAGTGTCCCTATTATGGGTAATGAAAGGTTCATATTTTGGTTTCAGGAGTCCCCAACAACAGGTTGACATGCATGTTTAAAACTTTGCAGGGTGTTTTCATTCACTTAGAGCTGTGTTACACACTGCATGAAAGGTCATTTTCAAAAATCCAAAATAGGGGCACTTTAAGACATGTTAAGGCCTTAATTTGTGGAAAGCAATTTTTTGAATGTTTTTAAGACATGCAGAAACTCTGTTTTTAGCATGTCTTAGAGTCAAGACAGCCACATTTCCAAGTCTCTATGATATTTAGGTCTCTAGAAACTGTATTGTACTGATTTTTTGCCTATTTTTTTATCAGCTCGGTGAAAAATCAAACATTCAATCTGGGTTTCACAAGGGTTAGGGATTTGCTTCATCATACATCACAAAATATGTGTGTATTGTTTCACTGCATTGTGACACTATGTACATGCCTTGTTATACTAAGGCCAAAAATATGATGGAAAGTCAAATAAGAAAATTAAGCTCAGTGAGATAATTTCTCAGAAATGAGTGTTTAAAGGGTAAATCATTATCCTGAGCTGCGGTCGGCAAACATCAGCATATGGTGGATGGTGTGAATGAATGCACACAGACGGAGAGAGAGATTTTATACATCTGTGGTCCTAGTGTCGCTGCTCTCACAACCACTGTGATGAGGATGGCAAGAGTCAAAAGCATGGACAATAAAGATACCTGGAACAAAGGAAGGGAGAGGGTTCATTACTGTCAGTTTTAACCTATAAAGCTTGCTGTTTCATCCTTGATTGTTACATTTCTAAGGCCTCTAAATGATCAACATGATAAAAACTTGTGCTGAAATACATGTACACAATCTACTACATGCCTTCTGTTGTCTGATTGATAGTTTAGACATTTTTTCCAAGTAAAAGTCATTTTAGTACAGTTGTACAAATGTCCACCTTCAGCTCGTGCTTCACATATCTTGAGTTCAATCTTTACTGAAATTTTTACTGATTTTTATGAAGTAAAGATAAGATGAATAACTTTTATATAGTAATATTTCAAGATGAACACCTACTAGACTAAAGGAACGTAAGTTTACTTTATTATTCATGTCATCCAGACCCATGTGATGTTATTTTTCTGTGAAGCACAACAATGACTTGGCTTCAAATAACTTGGAATGTAGCACACAGGTCATATGGACTATTTTTTATGAAGCATTTATTATCCTTTTTCGTCTATTTTAAAAGCCCAACATAATCAGACAAGGTGACTGTTGTATGAAAAACCTGTCTATAGAAAAAAACAGACATGAGAGTAAGTAAATAACAGCTAAATGACAGGTGAAATTATTGGGTGAAATATTAATTTAAAGCCACAGATCACAAATGATTATATTGAAAAAAAAAAAAAACCTGGTAGAAGTAGGTAATACTCAACCTTTCCCAGCTTTGCTATATCTCTATAGAGAGACAGCGGGAGTGTAAACAGAAGAGTGGACATCATTATTACGAAATGTCTCTCTGTAAGAATGTTTCCGGGACCAACTGGAAAAACAAAGAGCACAAATGTCAGGTTTATGCTTTTATCAGAAGTAAGAATATGGCATCTATACCCAAGATGAATGAATTTAATTTGGACAAGTCATGTGTTTATTGTACTATGACAACATGCTGTAACTTTTCAGAAACATATAAGGCAAACAAAATTTCATATGCTTTTACAGTACATAAAAGTCTTAAAGGCATAGCAGCAAAAAATAAATTGTCATGATAACTAAATTATGACTTTTTAGTGCAAATAGACCTCTGGGAAAATAAAAAATAAAAATGTAATACTATGACCTCTTTTAAAAGTATGTAATAATAACCAGCTCACCTCCTTGAATTCTCATAAACACTTTGGTCAGTGTATCACCTGTGATGATGTTGTAGCTGATCATCGCTATATGGGACACAATAAAGGCAAAAAAAGATCTATTCTTCAAAATCTCACTTCACCTCACAATATTTATTCAATAAAAGGTAAGGATAGATAGGAGATGTCTGTGATTATTACCAATGAATGGGTAAAGAAACTGTAGAGCCGACACGATCAAATATCCTATCTGGCCAAATGTGCTTTGAACCAGAGACTGATAACTGTGAGTCCCAGACAGATTCCCTCCTCTGACCAGCAGGATGATGGAGTAATCTGCCGAAAGAAAAAAGAATACATTTCTCCACATTTAAACACACGCCTTTTTTTTTTTAACTTACTTATATACATATATAAAGTAAAACAAAATGCTCTTAGACATTTATTTACTATGCTCCTAGACAGTACTGTGTAAAATACTTCATGCATTGCTTACAAAGAAAGCACAACAGTCTTTCTGTGAAACAAAAATACAAACATAGGGTGGAATATCTGAGCTGCTCTTTTTCATGGTGAGGAAAGCATTACAAAATATATTTATGGTGAAATATTATGGAGATTAACTGTCAAAGAGACAAAAGTGCCATAAAACTATCATAGCACCACAAAACTATCACAAAGTTGTCCATATGAATAGGTTACATTTTTCTATGCATTTTCATTTTAATACAAATTATTGCCTAAACTTTATTCTTGTTTAGGCTTCCTTTGTAACAATGCATGCAAGTGTTTTAACACATTACTTTGATCTAAATGCAGTTAACGGCTCATGCACATTTGCAGTGCATACCTGTGATGAAGGCAACCAGAATAAGCAGCAGGAGACCCATTGGGAGGCCGGCCTGACTCAAGGAATACGGCAAACCTTGATTAATGAAACCAAGAGATCAGAGATGTGGAGGATGTGAAATAGATAAAAAATGTGACAACTAGCCCCAGTCTCCCCTACAGGAAAAAAGATCTGATGACTAACAATTTTTTTTTCTGATCAGGCAGGTGATAGAGCACAAAAATAGCTACTGACAAGAATGCATACATTATATATTTATTGCTGACCTTTTCTGGACCCTAAGATATATCATAGGACCAGAAAAAATATTTGTTATTTTTTTCCTGCAGCAGAAGCATGTGAACTGACTGTGGCTGTTCTACAGTCATATGATCCTGCACCGCGTGAAATCTAAGCCCCTTCTCACATCTACTGACCTAGTAAAATACGCACAAATGTGACTAATAAGAAACTAATGAACATAATAGCATCCAAACATCATCAAGCATGCTTTCGACTCGAAGAACAGATTTGATTTTCTATACAGATATTGCACTGACTATTGCAAACTATCCTGTTTGATTTAAAAAAAGTAAAGGACAATCAACCAAAATATCAAAAAATATACACTGGCAGCCAAGAGTTTGTACAGTTATACATACTATATATAAGTATACAGCCTAGTGGGAAAGTATTAAACAAATCCATTGTACACTATATTTTAGATAATAAAGTATCACTGGACATTCTCTTAACCAACTTTATGAGAAACACTTACAGTATTAAAGGAGTTCACATGCACACATGATGATGCTTTTCCCTCAACATCCCCTACAACTAATCAATTTAAAATAATATAAATAAATTTTGTAACAAAATTTAAGCATGCATTTTTCAACATGTTTTAAGTTTAAGAGGAACATATATTTTGTTCAGTCTGCATGCCTGTATGTATTTACTCAGTTTAAAATGATACTATTTTTTAGAAGCATCGATAACAAAACATTACCTATGATTCCAGATCCTATAATGGAATTGATGAAATTAAATGAGGCAGAGGATATCGAACTAGTTCCACTTTTCCCCATGTCCTTATGTGAAGACAATAAACAATACCTGTCACCGTCCATCTGTAAAAGACAGAAACTCACATCACAGGCATGTTCAATATATCTCAATATATCGATTACTTGTGAATGATCAATAAACATGCAAACACACCTGTTGAACTGTACCGCTTTCTTCTCTTCTGTGGTTCTCCAACACCCCTTCTGAGATGTTCTGCTGCACTAGATGGATGTTCCCCATGTCATGGACTCGAGCAGCAGTAAAAGTGCTCCACCTGATTCATTCAGTCCACCCACAGAATAAAAATACGCCTCTTACTGCTGCGATTTAGCATCGGCTGCAGGCTGTTTGAAAAGCTGTTTCTACATGAAGAGCTTAATCTGTGTTTGACACAAAGCCTGTTAAACCGTATTATAGCTGCTAGATTAACATTTGCTCAACATTCTCACTTTATTGGGAAATAGTGGAAAGTAACTGAACTCGATTCAAATGCACATGGGCTAGATAGATAGATAGATAGATAGATAGATAGATAGATATAGATAAACAGACAGACAGATGTTCATGATGAACATTAGGTCTATAAAGACACAAACAGGGATGCAAACATAGCTATATGCCATATGTGCTGTAGTTTACACAGACAGACACAGTGTGTGCCCTGCAGATTGTCGAGTGCTGCTGAGCAACGACCCGATCCAATGACGTCTGGATGATCCTTGAGCAAGTGTCCACAATCTGCGTGAGAAAACATATAACAATTCACAATTTAGATACAGTAGATACATCAGTTATGTGCATTGAGTTATTTTGTTATATTATATATTATGTCATTAAAGTTTATGACATAATTTTAGTAGTCGTGGTTCATGGATAGGCCCATTTTGATTATCTTAACTTTGGACCTTGCTTTTTTTTTTACCATCTGCATTGCTATCAGTGGTTATTAGTATTTTAAGAATTTAAATAGTTCAGTTAGGCTGGTAAATTGAACAATATTTGATCATATATCTTGTGAAATATAAATAAACTGTTTTATGTTGTCTTACATACTGTTATGAAATGTAAATTAACACTACAAGTCAAAAGTTTAGACACCCTGACTGAATTTATATTTCTCAAATATGCTAAAAAACCGTTTCTGCTAAATGATTCAAGTTGAAGTTATTCCTGAAGATAAATATCAATTGTGGATTTTTAAAGCATTTTTAATGGATGAGTGGACCAAATAGTGAAATAAAAACATTGAATTCTGGCAGCCAGTTTCTTTCTTTCTTTCGTTACATGTAACATTTGTGTAGATAATAAAACCTAAGTGAAAAAAGTGCACTTCCATAATGTACTTAAAATGCTCTATTTTCACCTACTTAATATTCATAAACTCAGTCTCAGGCATAGTAGGATTGGTGATTTCGCACTGAGTCTAATGAATAACCCGAAGCGCACATCTCCGTGGTCTCAAGCACTTCGCTTTTTGATCAGTCTTCTGCGATTATTTTTTCTCTCGCCGAAAATCCCTTGGAGTTTACATAGGATTAATTTCCCCCTCATGTTGGCAGAAATTCCCTGATTTTTGCTGGATGATGGTGAGTGGATCATAAAGTGCTGATGAAAGCTGCTAAAAAACCGTTTCTGCTAAATGATTCAAGTTGAAGTTATTCCTGAAGATAAATATCAATTGTGGATTTTTAAAGCATTTTTAATGGATGAGTGGACCAAATAGTGAAATAAAAACATTGAATTCTGGCAGCCAGTTTCTTTCTTTCTTTCGTTACATGTAACATTTGTGTAGATAATAAAACCTAAGTGAAAAAAGTGCACTTCCATAATGTACTTAAAATGCTCTATTTTCACACACTAATCAGAAATCAGAAATCAGAATCGGAAAGAGCTTTATTGCCAAGTATGTTTGCACATACAAGGAATTTGTTATAGTGTCACAAGCTTCCAGTACACGGAGACAACAACAACACACAGATAATAAAAATGAGATGTGAATAAAATACACATGCATAAATAGAAACCACAAAAAAAGAATAAATTGTATGTACAGGTGTGCTATAGATAGAATAGGAATATAATCATATAAAATAAAGTTGTAGGGATGTACTAGGTTTAGGGTGATAAATAAGTAAAAGGTTATTGCACATACTGTACTTTAATTGCACAATGGGAGAACATTAACTGTTCATGAGGTAGATTGCCTGGGGAAAGGAACTGTTCTTGTGCCTGGCTGTCCTGTTATTCGGTGCTCTGTAACGCCGACCAGATGGCAAAAGTTCAAAAAGGAGATGGCTTGGATAGTATATAATGTTGTACTTAATATACTAAAAACTATTCCTTAGTACTTCTTAAAACAAGCTTAAATTTATGTAAGTGTACTCAACTGTGCTATTTGGGGACATCATGAATACGAACTAAAATGTGCGTTTAACATACTATCTCTGTATTTAAAAATGTATTTAGTTAGGCTACCGCTTGTAGAAAAATGTATGAAAAATGTATGAAATGTATGAAAACGTGGTAACTAAAGATTTTAAATACAGAGATTTTTAAAAAATATTTAGATGATCTTAAGTATATCTTAAGAAGTACTAAAGAATACTTTTCAGTATATTAAGTACAAAATTAGTGCGTGAAAATATAGCACTTAAGGTACATTATGGAAGTGCACTTTTTTTTTTACCTGGGAACCCAAACACTGCTTATGTGATTTAATCCACGAGGTGGCGCCATCAGGCTTCGCCACCTAGTTACTGGAAAATTGATTAAACCTTCAAAATTGCTTTGCTCAGCTATGAGGTTTTTATGAACTCGCTTTAAAAAGTCTGTAGTACGTAAAGTCTATTAAAAGGTACCTTTTTCAAGGTAAATTTAAAGTAAATTAAATGGTGCTTCATAGACGGATTATTTTATTATTATTATTTTAGGTTATTTATTTTCTATATCAGGGTAACCGTGTTGATATTTTACAGTACTGATGTTTTATTAAAGAAAACATAAGATAAAATGACCAAACTGTCTTTGGATGTCTTTTTACCTCAAGTCTTTTTAACAATACACAGTCATCTAAAATCTAACAGTATAATAAGGAAAATAAAAAGAAAAAAAGTAGAAATAAAAAAGAAAATAAAGTCAACATACTATATCTTATTCTCATTTTGGTGTGTCGCGTAATCTTTCTGGCGTCAGTTTCCGTCAAGTTCTGAAAATTTAGGGCTCCTACTATGGCGAAGGTCAAGGCTTTAACATTCATAAGCGAACATTCTCTATTGGACGGTTACGATGCGACGTCAGCACAACCTAATAAATATTCATGAGGCAAGCCATTGCTAACTGAAGGTGGATACTGCAACGTTACCATGGCCTACTTAATATTCATAAACTCAGTCTCAGGCATAGTAGGATTGGTCATTTCGCACTGAGTCTAATGAATAACCCGAAGCGCTCATCTCCGTGGTCTCAAGCACTTCGGTTTTTGATCAGTCTTCTGCGATTATTTTTTCTCTCGCCGAAAATCCCTTGGAGTTTACATAGGATTAATTTCCCCCTCATGTTGGCAGAAATTCCCTGATTTTTGCTGGATGATGGTGAGTGGATCATAAAGTGCTGATGAAAGCTATTAAAAATTATGGTCAATAAAAAAATGCTCCAGGTTATAATTGAAAGCAAATAACAATACAATGTCTGATGCACAAAAGAGTTAAGTTTAACCAGGGTTTTAAAATGAAATCCGAGCTAGTCTGAGCTTGATTGTGATTATACAGTAGCAAAAGTCAATAGCATGCTTCGTTTTTAGATTTTCTCATTCAGCTGACAGAATGCAATGCAACATGCACATTCTCAACTCCTATTTTTTTTCCCAGTGATTCATATAAGTAGTTTAGTTGGCTGTGATAGGCTTACTTTTCTGTTTCTGTATTACATACAGTAAGTCATTGTTGTCATAACAGCATCAGATGCAAAATAAAAAAGTTATTTGCATATCTGTACATTGATTGATTTGTTTGGTTTTCCGACATCCATTTATAAATGTCAGCACTGGTCTAGACTGCGCCACAGGTTTTGTGCTTTAATTTATCGTAGAGCATTTTATAATACTTCTAATGCATTTGATTAATGCAATGTTGAAACGCCTATAATCTTGAAAACTATTTATCCAAGCGATCATCTGCTTGTTTTTATTTTCTAGCCGTGGGTTTTATTTTTTTAATTTTTTTTAGAGACATGTCAACTGTCCTAACCCTGGTTGACGCCCTTGAAATCCAATTTCCAGTGACTGATTCTTGAATCTGCGGTGGAAGAGATGATGCCACCGGATAAAAATAGTTCATTCAGCTCACACGAAGTTGTATTTCTGTATTAGACTTCTAAACCGCGTTTAATTTGACTTCGGTAATGAACCATGTGCAGGTTGACTCATTTCCCGGAGTCGGTTCTTTCGAACAGTTCATTCTAAATAGCTCACGTAATCTCGGCGTCACGTTGTCCCTTCATTCCGTAGTGGCATAGGCTTTCAGTGAAACCATATTAAAGCAAATTTACCCAATTTCTGGTTATAAATGCATAATAATAAAAAAAGAACATTAATAATAATAATATGTTTTGTAACAGTTCCATTATGTTTTAGATCCGATTCGGCTCACACAAACAAAAATTCAAAACAATTCAAACAAAATTAATTTACATAAAATTAAATTGATTTACGTATTTCACATCCATGCATGTTTTGTTTAGTGATGTTGTAGTGCATTGGTTTATGAGTCAATGAGATAAAACAGTCATACAAATTCGTAGTCCTAAACAAACTTATGCCCTCAAATTTTCTTAAAGGGGTCATATGCTGCGATTTCAATTTTTCCTTTCTCTTTGGAGTTTCACAACGAAGCACACAGCGTCTTCAGGATATGGCGGCGGCAACAATACTACAGTGAGAATAAAAGTTACGCCTTCTTTCTTTGCGTGAACATTTGGGCAGCGTTATGGCCCATTGCAATGAAGGAGAAAGTCATGACTAAATTGTGCGTCATCGCCCCTGAAACGATGCTACAGAATGGGTGTCTGCCATGGTCGCTGCCAAAAAGAAAGATGGCTCTATAAGGATATGTATAGATCCAGTATACCTCAACAAAGCACTCCTGAGGCCACATCATCCATTAAAAATTATTTAACAGGTCATTGCTGACATGCCGGGGGCCAAGGTTTTCAGCATCCTTGACGCAAAATGCGGATTTTGGCAAATCCCTTTAGATGAGGCTTCATCTAAGCCGACCACATTCATGACGCCTTTTGGCAGGTACAGATTCTTGCGCATGCCTTGCGGGATCTGCACCGGCAGTGAAGTATTCCAGCGAACCATAGAACATTTCTTTGATGGACAGCCATGTCAAATCGTGGTAGATGGCATCCTTGTCTGGGGGCGCACACTACAGGAAAACTACAGGACTGAAACAGGTACTTCACAAAATCCGTGCATGTAACATTAAATTAAACCCTGATGAGTGCAAATTTCGTGTCACCTCAGTTTCTTATGTAGGCCACCTCCTGACTGCTGACAGCATCAAACCTGACCCTGACAAGACTACAGCTGTCCGCCAAATGCCAAAACCTGAGGACAAACAGGCCTTGCAACGGTTTCTTGGCATGACAAACTATTTATCAAAGTTCATTCCACACTATAGTGACGTCACTGGCCCTCTACGTGAACTGTTAAAACAAGATGTGGAATGGTCATGCAGGATTCTGCCTTCCAAAAGTTGAATACTGCAATACTTCGATGTTACTAAACCCGTTGTCCTTTCAGCTAATGCATCCCAACATGGACTGGGTGCTGTGTGTCTTCAGCAGGGTGCCCCTGTTGCTTTTGCCTTAACACCCACCGAATCTTGGTACGCCCAAATCGAGAAAGAAATGTTAGCATTAGTATTTGCGACAGAAGTTTCATGACTTTATCTACGGCCGACCTGTCACCATGGAAACTGATCACCAGCCTCTCATTAAAATCCTAAAAAAGCCATTGCACACTGCCCCGGCACGTCTTCAAAGCATGATGCTCAAGCTCCAACATTACAGAATCAGATCAGAATCAGAAAGAGCTTTATTGCCAAGTATGTTTGCACATACAAGGAATTTGTTATAGTGTCACAAGCTTCCAGTACACGGAGACAACAACAACACACAGATAATAAAAATGAGATGTGAATAAAATACACATGCATAAATAGAAACCACAAAAAAAGAATAAATTGTATGTACAGGTGTGCTATAGATAGAATAGGAATATAATCATATAAAATAAAGTTGTAGGGATGTACTAGGTTTAGGGTGATAAATAAGTAAAAGGTTATTGCACATACTGTACTTTAATTGCACAATGGGAGAACATTAACTGTTCATGAGGTAGATTGCCTGGGGAAAGGAACTGTTCTTGTGCCTGGCTGTCCTGTTATTCGGTGCTCTGTAACGCCGACCAGATGGCAAAAGTTCAAAAAGGAGATGGCTTGGATAGTATATAATGTTGTACTTAATATACTAAAAACTATTCCTTAGTACTTCTTAAAACAAGCTTAAATTTATGTAAGTGTACTCAACTGTGCTATTTGGGGACATCATGAATACGAACTAAAATGTGCGTTTAACATACTATCTCTGTATTTAAAAATGTATTTAGTTAGGCTACCGCTTGTAGAAAAATGTATGAAAAATGTATGAAATGTATGAAAACGTGGTAACTAAAGATTTTAAATACAGAGATTTTTAAAAAATATTTAGATGATCTTAAGTATATCTTAAGAAGTACTAAAGAATACTTTTCAGTATATTAAGTACAAAATTAGTGCGTGAAAATATAGCACTTAAGGTACATTATGGAAGTGCACTTTTTTTTTTACCTGGGAACCCAAACACTGCTTATGTGATTTAATCCACGAGGTGGCGCCATCAGGCTTCGCCACCTAGTTACTGGAAAATTGATTAAACCTTCAAAATTGCTTTGCTCAGCTATGAGGTTTTTATGAACTCGCTTTAAAAAGTCTGTAGTACGTAAAGTCTATTAAAAGGTACCTTTTTCAAGGTAAATTTAAAGTAAATTAAATGGTGCTTCATAGACGGATTATTTTATTATTATTATTTTAGGTTATTTATTTTCTATATCAGGGTAACCGTGTTGATATTTTACAGTACTGATGTTTTATTAAAGAAAACATAAGATAAAATGACCAAACTGTCTTTGGATGTCTTTTTACCTCAAGTCTTTTTAACAATACACAGTCATCTAAAATCTAACAGTATAATAAGGAAAATAAAAAGAAAAAAAGTAGAAATAAAAAAGAAAATAAAGTCAACATACTATATCTTATTCTCATTTTGGTGTGTCGCGTAATCTTTCTGGCGTCAGTTTCCGTCAAGTTCTGAAAATTTAGGGCTCCTACTATGGCGAAGGTCAAGGCTTTAACATTCATAAGCGAACGTTCTCTATTGGACGGTTACGATGCGACGTCAGCACAACCGAATAAATATTCATGAGGCAAGCCATTGCTAACTGAAGGTGGATACTGCAACGTTACCATGGCCTACTTAATATTCATAAACTCAGTCTCAGGCATAGTAGGATTGGTGATTTCGCACTGAGTCTAATGAATAACCCGAAGCGCACATCTCCGTGGTCTCAAGCACTTCGCTTTTTGATCAGTCTTCTGCGATTATTTTTTCTCTCGCCGAAAATCCCTTGGAGTTTACATAGGATTAATTTCCCCCTCATGTTGGCAGAAATTCCCTGATTTTTGCTGGATGATGGTGAGTGGATCATAAAGTGCTGATGAAAGCTATTAAAAAATTATGGTCAATAAAAAAATGCTCCAGGTTATAATTGAAAGCAAATAACAATACAATGTCTGATGCACAAAAGAGTTAAGTTTAACCAGGGTTTTAAAATGAAATCCGAGCTAGTCTGAGCTTGATTGTGATTATACAGTAGCAAAAGTCAATAGCATGCTTCGTTTTTAGATTTTCTCATTCAGCTGACAGAATGCAATGCAACATGCACATTCTCAACTCCTATTTTTTTTCCCAGTGATTCATATAAGTAGTTTAGTTGGCTGTGATAGGCTTACTTTTCTGTTTCTGTATTACATACAGTAAGTCATTGTTGTCATAACAGCATCAGATGCAAAATAAAAAAGTTATTTGCATATCTGTACATTGATTGATTTGTTTGGTTTTCCGACATCCATTTATAAATGTCAGCACTGGTCTAGACTGCGCCACAGGTTTTGTGCTTTAATTTATCGTAGAGCATTTTATAATACTTCTAATGCATTTGATTAATGCAATGTTGAAACGCCTATAATCTTGAAAACTATTTATCCAAGCGATCATCTGCTTGTTTTTATTTTCTAGCCGTGGGTTTTATTTTTTTAATTTTTTTTAGAGACATGTCAACTGTCCTAACCCTGGTTGACGCCCTTGAAATCCAATTTCCAGTGACTGATTCTTGAATCTGCGGTGGAAGAGATGATGCCACCGGATAAAAATAGTTCATTCAGCTCACACGAAGTTGTATTTCTGTATTAGACTTCTAAACCGCGTTTAATTTGACTTCGGTAATGAACCATGTGCAGGTTGACTCATTTCCCGGAGTCGGTTCTTTCGAACAGTTCATTCTAAATAGCTCACGTAATCTCGGCGTCACGTTGTCCCTTCATTCCGTAGTGGCATAGGCTTTCAGTGAAACCATATTAAAGCAAATTTACCCAATTTCTGGTTATAAATGCATAATAATAAAAAAAGAACATTAATAATAATAATATGTTTTGTAACAGTTCCATTATGTTTTAGATCCGATTCGGCTCACACAAACAAAAATTCAAAACAATTCAAACAAAATTAATTTACATAAAATTAAATTGATTTACGTATTTCACATCCATGCATGTTTTGTTTAGTGATGTTGTAGTGCATTGGTTTATGAGTCAATGAGATAAAACAGTCATACAAATTCGTAGTCCTAAACAAACTTATGCCCTCAAATTTTCTTAAAGGGGTCATATGCTGCGATTTCAATTTTTCCTTTCTCTTTGGAGTTTCACAACGAAGCACACAGCGTCTTCAGGATATGGCGGCGGCAACAATACTACAGTGAGAATAAAAGTTACGCCTTCTTTCTTTGCGTGAACATTTGGGCGGCGTTATGCAAATCTTCCCACATAGTGACGTAGATATGTGGGGCCGTGTTAGAACGAGTCGTTTTAGGTAGGTGTGGCTGACTCTTAACTTTTATAAAGAATATCTCTTTGGATTTGAGACTTTAGTCTTTGCAACTTTACAGATCTTCTTTATGCACCAAGAGCTTGTAACACTCCCAAGAGAAAGGAAAAATTGAAATTGCATCATATGACCCCTTTAAAACATTGTAACAATTAAAATTTCTTTACTTTCACTCTTGATCAATTTAATACATTTTGTGAAATAAAATGACTGCATTGTTTTAAATAATAAAAGTGTTACTGGCCTCATTAAGGCCAGCAGTGTAATTAAGAGGGTAAGAGTCCATTTTAATTTCACATGTTTTCAAATGTAAAATGTAAATTGAGCACCCATATTGGCACTGATTGTTGTTAGTATTATGGATATGGATTATATATAATTTGCATATTATAGTAGAGCTTTTAAATGGCTCTTAAGATTGAAATAGCTAGTTGTTTTTCACATTCTGTTCTGTTCTATACGCAAAGTATCCGTATTAAAAAGCATTATAATCTGACAGGAGACATCAATGAATATAGGCTGTTAGATCCATTACTGAGCACGGTTTGTGATTCAGAGGCGTTTTGCTATGTGCTCTTGGAGGTTTTTGGTTTCACTCCAGCATATATCCACACTTGGGAAACTTAATGTTTTTCCTCACAAGGTAATGGTAAACACTTGAAGTGCCTGACATGATGGCTCCGATTGAATCTGTTTGTGGTTGTGACTTTACTTTTTGTTGAAAAAGCTCAGTCTGTTTTGGACTGTGTGGCGACAAACAGAGAGGTGGGGAGATTTGCATAATGTAAACTGAATTGTTCATTCAGACAAGAATGTCAACAGCTGAAGCAGCTGCTCGCATTGCTTAAAATTGTTTCCAGTAATACAAACCTTAGCTTTTCTTTCTGTTCTTGTGTGTATTAGTGCTCTCCTGACAAACAAACCAGGACTGTGTTCCAGCTTTTAATTGGCGCAGGTTGTTTTATTTGGTTCAAAGAAAAATCTGCTGGTATAGCCTCACATAGAGTTTTGACTGTTTAACTGAGCCTTTAGAGAGACTTTTGACTTACTTATATTTTTGACTTAAGGTTTAAAAGTCGATATTGCATTGTATTCTATATAGCCAAGAACCACCTGCTAAAGAAGGTCTTATTGATATGTGAAGCGATTAATAATAATTAGTTTCTTTAACATGCTGTTTGTGAATTAGGGCTGTCAAAATGACTGAAAAACAAAATTTGAATTTTCCACTTAAATATTATCAAAATTCGAATTATATTCGAATTTAAAAGGCATAATTTCAGTTAGGGGGAAAAAAAGCTTTTGGATTCTCTCCTGAGGCCACAAGAGGACGCATCGAGCAAAATATTATGCATGTTTCTTCAAAGCGTAATAAAATAACACGACTATCTTTGAAAAAGTGCATAATGTTTAAAATAGTTTATAAACCATATATAATTAATAAAGTTGCTTAAACAATTAGAAAAAAAAACAGCACCATGCATGTGTGTATAGTTTAATACAAAGGACTGGAAACCAATCACAAAGAGTAGGCTACTTTCTTCATTTAAAAACATGAGATACAGTGGGATGGGGGAAAACCGCCATAAAGTCTTGAGACATGTTTTATAAAAGTTGAACTTACATTAATTTTACATGACTTTCTAAACATGCCGCTCTCTTGTGCGAGACGCGAGTGCAACGCTGATAGATGTCCCTCTAGAAAATGTGATAAATATGCGTTCTGTGTTAACGGCTTGGTTTCAGTTTCGGCGTAAACTACATCTTCTCCACACTGATGCTCTCGTTTTCCACAATATATTGAATGAACAACGTAGCAGCGCCGCATCTAGTGGGTTCAACTGGATAGGCTAACAAAAGCATTAAAATGCAATGACACTTACATTGTCGTTAACATTTCGTGCGCGACTGATAAGGCTGCCTGACGGCTGACGCAGACCTAAAATTCGAATACAACGTTTTTGCATTCGAATGTGGATTTTTTTTTAAAATTCAACGAATATTTGTAATTCGAAATTTTTTTTGACAGCCCTATTGTGAATATCTATCTATATGTCTGTCTGCCTGCCTGCCTGCCTGTCTGTCTGTCTATCTATCTAGATCTTGTCAAGCATATTTAGATCAAGAATCATTAAATGACATTAAAAGACTCACAGTGCAGTTCCCAAAATACTAATTAATAGTCATTTTATACCTTTTACCAGTCTTTGCCAATAACCTCCAAACTGTCAACTGTAAGCAAGAAGTTTTTAAACATTTAAAATATAATAAAATTTAGTATGATCAGATTTTCTTTTATATATTTTTAATAAGTGCAGGTCATAATAAGTATGTTGTTTCATCTTTACATAAATAGGTTTGTTACGCTGAACGACAATGGAAATTATTTTACACGTTTGATATTTTATTTTCACAAAAGTTATTTGACACATTAAAGTAGACACTTTACTTGCATTTTTATGTATATAAAATCACTTTTCTAAATTTTATTTGATGCAGACACCAAAATGGGACTTTACTTTGACCCATAAAAAATATAAATATTTTATTTATTTGCTTTGTTATAATGCTTTGTATTATAATCTTGTAAATGTGAAACCTAAATTGTATGATACAAATTATTCCAAGACACCGCATCATATAAAATCAACTGATTTTAGTTTTTATTGTGTTGTTTTTATTTATGTTAGTTTCAATTATATATCAGACAGTTATTATCGGTAAGAATAATAATAAAAAATAATATATACAGAGCTTTACAGATCATTCCTCATAGCATAACAGTCTAATGCACATATGGTTTGGTTTGTTTCTTGTTTTTCTTGCTGCCCAGTCAAATTTCTATTGAGTTCTACTCAACGAACGAAACGGTTTCTACAGACTGATAAAGAGCAGATCAGCTGGCATTTGGTGTGGGGACCTCAGTGTCCGTTGTCAGGTGTATTTGTCTTGTAGAGGAGTCAATATGTCATGAGGAGAGATTAGAGGCTTTGAGCGAGGGTCAGGTTGCTGTTGTCGATGGTAATCGTGTGATGAATATCATGAGTAACCTCAGCCATCGTTTAGATGTTGACTCGTGGCTCTGTTTGAAGTTTATTTTGGCTCTTGTTTGGAGAACCGGGCCTGTCAGTCAGCTACTCAAACTCTAATTAAAATGAATGCCGTGTCTGCTGGGAGTACAGATATGGTCAACAACCTGTTAATCTCTCAGAGGACACGATGTACTACCTGCAGATAATAATCTGGATTTATTACATCCTTAGAGTGCTGCTGAAGATGGCATCTGTTGCAAACTCTTCATGGTTGGTAACAGGCGTGCCGGTTGACTTACAGACTTGTTGAAATCAAATTTAGATACAATGTAAAGAAGATTTTAAAGGGAGAAGTGTTCTTAACTTTGTCAGACGGGTCTATTTCAGACATTGGTGAAATGTTGTCTATAATGCTCATATAATCTCTATAATTAACAATAACTGCTAAACCCTTAAAGACAGACTTGGTTTTGTTGAATCCATCTGTTCAGATTAATTCAATATATTTTTTAAATAATCATGTGCAATAGTTGAATTTGTGGTGAAAAACTACATTACCCATGATGCTTTTCAGAAAGTTCCACCAATCTGAGAGTTGCAGCAAGCAAAGCTTGCCAAAAGAGATCTTTAGCTCTGCCCACTATGCCCTCAAAAAAAAGAAAAAAAAAAGAAAAGGTTAACACATTCTTCTGCCTTTGTTGGATTTTCAAATATCTTTTGCTTCAAATAAAAGTTTGTAATGTTGTGATTCTCCTCATAGTTTGTTGGATTGGTTCATGGCTTATAATGCTTTAACAAAGACTTTTTAAAAACCCCATGGATGAAATGAATGAGAAAAATACCTCCGGAACCAACACCGATGTGTGTTGATCATCTAAACATTTAACGCGCTATATAGAAATGTATTGTTTGCTGTTCAGTTTAATTGTGCTGCCTATGCAATGTCAAAACAGCTATTTCAGACATATCAAAACACTACAAAAATCCATAAATATGAACTAGATAATACAGCGGGCTGTATTTGTAGTCTGCTGACAGAGGTCCTGGGCTGTTTTTAGTCCCAGTGCATCCCCGCTGCTACTGAAAGCACATTGAAATGCAATTTAATAATTTGTCAGACTGTTGTGTCCCAAGTGAATATAGTTGAAATCACAGTATCCTGCAAAGTGCCATGAAATTGATTATGATCACTGGTAAGTAGGATCACCGCGGGGGCGTTCCCTGTTTTCCTCGCTTTCCTTTGTTTCTAAATAGCTTGTAAAAGCGGCGTGCGCATTTTACTTTCACTTTCAAGCTTGGAGGCACGGCATACACCTTGATGTCAAATAAAATAAATAAATGACACAAAGTTTAAATAAAGTAAAAATCAGCAAACAATGTGGAACCAATTAAATAAGAAACGAATGTTTCGAAATGAATATGCACTAACCCAACCGTTGGGTTAAATTTTTACATTACATTTTTAACCTATAAATTGGGTTAGTCCGTATTTGACCCAAAGTTGGGTTGAAACAACCCAGCATTTTTTTTAGAGTGTTGCATTAACCAAAAAAAAGTTTTTTTATTGAATTGTAAAAATGTGACACATTTGTTTGCAGATGCAATTTACTTAGATTTTTTTATTTATTCAATGGCATTTAGAGTAAGTGTCTAAATACTTTTTGGCAACACTGCATTTGTCTTGTTGACTTGGTTCTTAAGATTGTTTTTAAGAAATTAAGTGGAATTCTGCAAAATTGATTTTAAGCACATAGTAAAATGTATTAAATACGACCGAAAGGTTGCGTTAACCAAGAAAATGGCATTTATCAAAACATGACGTATAATTCAAATTGCTTTTTGTCATTTTAACAGATACATCTATTGTACTGCATTTCCCAATCCCTACTTTACTATCTTTTGCACAGAAATGGATACTAATAGGGACTGGAAGGATAGAAAAATGGAGGGAATTAATTTTTAAAGGGCCCCTTAAAAATAGACCAGGAGAGAGACGTGAGTAAGGATTCGAGAAGATAAATGAGAGATTCCAAGTGGAATAATTCATGGGATATTATTCATTAAGTTGGGTGAGCAGATTGCAAGACAGAATGTGTCTGTTGTGTTTTTGCCTTTGTGAGAACAGGATAAAATGAAAAAAGGCCAAGAAATGGAAAGAATACAGTTCTCTCACATCTTAGACTTTCTTTTACAAAGAAAAGACCCGGCATTGATGGTTCCATGAAGAACCTTTAACATCCATGGAACCTTTCAATTAAGGTTCTTTATAGAGAAAAAAGGGTTCTTCAGATTATTAAAAATGTGGGAAAAAAATGTTCTTTTAAAAACTGTTCACTGTGTTCATCCTGGAACTCCAAAATGGTTCTTCTATGGCATCAATGCAAAAAAAAAAAAAAAAAGCCTTTCAGATTTTTAATATATAATAGTTTTTTATACTAAGCATACTAATGTTTTGCTCATTTTTGACCATTGTTGTTTTCCGACCAGGATTCTGATCTGCATCCCTTTCTTTCCTGCGTGATTTGTGAAGTCTGATATCTCAAGGAAATTAAGTCTCCTCTTAGTGACCCGAAGATAGATTATGATACGGTAATGCAATTAGGAAATTATATCTGATAACGATTCTTAGTATTACAGAGGAAATGTCTGGCTGTGTTTCTCATGTGTGGCTCCACTGTTGTACCAGGTTCTCCTGCCTGACTGAGCATGTGCTCTTTGCTGGTTTATACTGTGTTTGATTTCTGGAGTGAATGTGGTCTTCCCTCAACAAAGTGCAGAGTTGGTTTATCACTCTTGGGAGCTTGCAATGTTGAGGGTTTTCCAGTGAACACCTATTAGAAGAGATTTTTTTTCAGTGGTTGGGCCTATAGTGATTTATCTGAAATAAGAGAAATCATCTCCTCCTTCACTAATTGGTCTTGACGCCCCATATACTGGGAAGTGACCGCACTGATTGAGCTTGTGAACACATTGATTGCATGGCTTGCCTTTTTCCAGCTTTAAAACATTTTACAATAGTTGAAATGCATTAACTATATGCAAATGTGTCAAAAGGGGCATCTTTTTGTAATGTTTTGAGCTCAACATTATGTGCGGCATTTGCAACTGAATGGTACAGAATATGTTTTTAGAACAAGTTGATCTTTAACATGACACTAGTAACAGAAACATAGTACGGACATTTTTAAAAATAGACCATGTGACAATAGTGGCTCAACCGTAATTTTATGATGCTACGAGAATACTTTTTGTGCGCAAAGAAAACAAAAATAACATCTTTAATCAACAATTCTTCTCCAATTCTAAAACTGGTTGGATGACAGAATTTTCATTTTCGGGTGAACTATCCCTTTAAAGTATATTTATTGGTACACTCTAAAAAATGCTGGGTTAAATAGGGACAAACCCAGCAATTGGGCTGTTTTGACCCAGCGGTTGGGTTAAATGTTTAACCCAACCTTCTGGGTAGTAACCCAACCGCTGGGTCAAAACAACCC
>NW_015555783.1:782328-783146 GCF_001515605.1 Sinocyclocheilus anshuiensis | reverse complement strand
TATTTAACCCAGCACTGGGTTGTATTTAACCCAGCATTTTTTAGAGTGTAATTAACATCATATAACTTGAACTCCTCAGGCGGAAATCCAGTAAAATAAGTGGGTGGTTCATATGGATTTGGCCTGGTGGCCTGAGGGTTTCAAACCTCAGTTGGAGTGACCCATGTATGAAGTTGTCCTTTGTCACATGAGCATGACGTGTGCTCTAAATGCTGATTCAAATTACCCGCTAAACCAGCAAGAACAAACATAGGACCAGCATGGAAATGTGCACTTATCTGATGTCTTTTAGCAGGCCAGGGGACATTTCTTTAAATACAATTATATGTAATGTCAAGTAAACCAAACAGCTGATGTCTATTTCTCGAGAAGCACAGGATTGCTGTTTGACTAGCCATAGTAGCCAGTGTTGTTTTTTGGATGCTGGTTGGTTTTTAAGGGTTGTTGTTGATCCAACAGTTAGGACAGTGGCAAATTAAAGGGACAGTTCACCCAAAAATGAAAATTTGCTGTTAATTTCCTGACCCTCAGGCCATCCAAGATGTAGGTGACTTTTTTTTTTCTTAAGTAGAACAGTAAAGAATATTTTTAGCTGAAACTGTGGTCCTTGGTTATTCATAAAATGCATGTCAGTGGCTGCCTGTCTTTTGAGAATAATAAAATCTTATTAAGAACACAAAATTAATACCCATGGCTCCTGACGATATACTTATGTCTTATGAAGCAGAATGATTGGTCTGTGCAAGAAACTGAACATTATTTACAACATTATTACCTGTAATCCAAAGTCCATATATTAAATGAATGTAAATAAATTA
>NW_015555783.1:773394-782270 GCF_001515605.1 Sinocyclocheilus anshuiensis | reverse complement strand
TATTCAATAAATTAATGGATTCAATAAATTAATGCATGAAATGCATGTAAATAAAAATGTAAAAATTGCTCATATACCATGCTCTTCTAAGCTAGTTGTAGGTTTAAGCTCCTCTAAGTCATGTGGGACTGTGTTTATTTATTTGTGTGGCATACATAACCCTGATTCCTCAAGAGCTCTGTTTCTGATAGCAGCTGATGGTTTTGAGTATGGCAAGGCGTGTCCATCACTTATAGGATGCTTTTTCTCTTTGTGGTTCCAGAAGGATGTTATAGAAAGCTAACCATACAGTTACTGATCACATTTCATGTGTTTCTGTCCCTCTGACTCAGTCTTTCTCTCTTTCTCTATGGTTCTGCCAGACGTGTAACTGTTCTCATGCAGACGTGTAGCGAATCACTCTGAAGGTTCAGGATGAGAAAATGGCGCATTCGTTTACTCAACCAGGACCTAAAAGTTTCCGTAAGTTCACCCGTGAATCACTTAAGGCCATCGAGAGCCGGATCGCTGAGGAGAATGCCAGGAAGTCCAAGGACAAGCAGGAGAGAAATAAAGACGATGAATGCAGAAGAAAACCCAACAGCGGCCTGGAGACCGGGAAAAATCTGCCCTTCATATACGGAGACGTTCCCAGAGGACTTATGTCCACACCACTGGAGGACCTGGACCAGTTCTACAGCAATCAGGCAGTGAGTTTGGATTTATATTTCTCAACGAACCCATGAGAGTCCACAAAGGTACTGCGAGGGGTCCAAAGCATCACCCTAAAAAATCTGAGATTTAAAGTCTTATTTAAATCTTAGAAAAAATGTAATAGAAAGACATGGAAAGAAACTTTATAGATGTTTTTGAAATTTGAAACACGTAAAATAAAAAAATAATAAAATGTAATGTAATAAAAAGCTGTTTCATGGTCAATAATCAAATTTTCAGCAAATAATGTTTTCAAATGTAAATTCAGAAGAATCAACGATATTCTCTGTTGTTGTTGTTGTTGTGCATTTTTATTTATATATTTAATTATCTAAATATAATATTAATATAAATATAAAGGTGTAATACATTTATAATATAAACAATAATAATTATATTAAATATATATATATATATATATATATATATATAATTTATTTATTTTGCTGACTTCTTTGTCCATCTTTAATGTATTCATCTTCTTCATCTCCCTCTTGTTTAGACTTTTATAGTAGTGAACAAAAAAAAGACAATCAGCCGTTTCAACGCCGCTCCTGCCTTGTATATCTTCAGTCCCTTCAACCTTCTGAGAAGAATATCAGTTAAGATTTTGGTGCATTCATATCCTTCTCAACTGCTGAAACATGTCTTGCTGTGAAGGTTGGGTCTTATGTTTTTATGGTTTAATCCATATTGGTAGTTTACAACCCAAAAATGAGTGATTGATTGGTAATAAATGTAAATAATGAAATGAAAATGATCATGATTAATCAAATTAGATGTCAAATGGACATGTTGTTCTCAGAAACCATTAACAAAAGAAAACACGACCCAAATGGCATTAAAGACAGGTTCGCTTCAGGATAAACGTGCTTTGTGTGATGAATTATTAGAAGCTGAGAGCCTGAGACTATGGCTTGATGACTTGATGTCCAATGTAAAATCTGATCCTGGAGCAAAATCAGTTGAGAACCGCTTTAGTATTCAATCATTTATCAAAAAAATCCATTTTAAATGCATGATCATTTTACTAGCTAAAGCCCCTTTAAATCTAATTTACTCCACACTGCAGAAAAAATCTGTGATATGTATTTCAGTAAGATTTGTTAATGATTTTGAGAATGATACCTTAAAAACAGTAATATTATTACAATGTAAAATAACTGTTTTCTATTTGAATATATTTTAAAATCTAATTTATTCCTGTGATGCAAAGTTTAATTTTCAGCATCATTACGCCAGTCTTCAGTGTCACATGATACTTCAGAAATCATACTAATATGCTGATTTGCGGCTCAAGAAACATTTTATTGCTATCAATTATGAAAACAGTTGAGCTGTTTCATATTTTCATATGTTCATATTTGTGTGGAAACCATGATTTTTTTTTTTTCAGGATTCTTTGATGAATAGGAAGTTCAAAAGAACAGCATTTATTAAAAAAAATGTTTTTGTAATACTATGAATGTCGGCACTATAACTTTTGATCAATTTAACATGTCCTTGATGGCTAAAAGTATTAATTTTTTTTTTTTTTAAATCTTACTGACCCCAAACTTTTGAATGGTACTATAATTCTATAACTTAGTTTCCTTAACTGCAGCTTTCACATTGTTCAGTATGTTTATAATGTTCACTATACTGGCAAACTGCGCTTTCATGGTCTACTCACAGCCTCCAGACTGGGCCAAGAATGTAGAGTGAGTTGATCTCTTTGCTGCTTTTCAAGTATAGTGTAGAAAAATTCACCATGTTTGCTGAGTGCAGTAACTGAGGGTCTTGTTTTTAACAGGTATGCCTTCACTGGGATATACACTTTTGAAGCACTTATAAAGATCATCGCCAGGGGATTCTGTGTGGGACAGTTTACGTTTCTCAGAGACCCGTGGAACTGGTTGGATTTTATGGTTATAGTCATGGCGTAAGTATGCCAAATCTGTTATTTACCCCGGCTACACTGTTATAAGTTATTAGAATCCTTTAATTGTCATTGCTTAAAGGTAAAGAGTGCAGTTTTTTATAAGATTTTGCTGGTGTCCAGCTGACCAGGTTTATTTTACTGTCATTCATTAAAATGTAGTCTCTAAAACCACTTTTCTTTTTGGCTGATATCACCAAGACAACTCCTCTGCTGAAATGATCCTAATCCTTTTTTATATGAAAGACCCACTTTCACCATCCAGTCAATTCCTTAATGATAAAAGACCCATCCTACATATTTACGTTGTTTTTATCTTTAAATTTGTCTGAAAATGATGACAGAATGTTCTTTATTTTTGAAATTCTGTTTGGTGCTGCTAATGGCATATAAATTACACTCTTCAGCCGTAGTGTTTCATAGTCCATAGAGTTGTAAAAAATTATCATCTTCAGTTGTTACTGTCAGTTTGCAATGATAAGAGTGCTGCGGACAAAAGCGTCTGGTAAATGACAAAATATTAAAATGTAAATCTATAGGTTGAAACACATTTCGGTAACACTTTCTATGAAGCCCGTATTTATAATAAATTATAAAGGTACTCTTAAGGCATTATAATGAATGCATAATGCATTATAAAAAACCTTATAATATGTTGTATCATCTCATGAATATTCATAAGAACAGTTTTAATGTGTTATAATATTTACTTATTCGTGGATATAGCTTTTAAGAATATGATGATTTATAACACAGAATGAGCACGTTGCATCCACTTAAGTTACCATGGATTATATTTCTCATAGTTATATAATGTATTATAAGTCTCATATCTTGCCATGTTATTTGTTACTTTACTTAAAGCAGACAAACACCACTTATAAGTAATAATAATAATAATAATTGTTTCTCAAACAACCATAAGATCAGATATCAGATCAGATGAATGTGTAATGTGACACATTTGCTTTTGTTTTAACAATTTTTCATTGTAATATCAGTTTGATTATTTTGATTATTGTGGTATTTTTTCATTTGAAAGTATTAACTAGCTCACATCAAAATTAAGATTAGCCTCACGGGAAATACTTAAATAACACTCAATACCTAACCACTCACAAGATGTAGTAAGATACTGTGCAGATCTTAAATAAACGTGTCCCATGTCAAGATATGATATAGTTGTCATGATTCACTGCTGGAAGGAACGATGGAGACGTGAATAACATGAACGGTATTTAATAGAAGAATCACAGGGGTACATCCACAACAGGAACAGGGGAAAGCACACATAATCCAACATGTAAACCTGACAAACACAGACTGAACAGACTCGAACTTAAGTACACAACTTAATTAGGGAACAACGAGACACACCTGGAATCAAATGAACAATCAAACACACGGGAAACTGGTTCAGGGCAGGCACATGGAGGAGAAAAACACACAGATACATGTCCATAACCCTGACATATCGCCCCCTTTCCGGAAGGCACGTCCACGCGCCGTAGAAACAACAGAGGAGGGGAACGGGTGGGAACTGGGAGGAGGCTCAGGAGGAGGACGGACACCCGGTAGGGGGCCAGCAGGGAGGTGCCGACGGAGGGAGGAGCCAGGGTGGATCAGAAGGAAGGAGGAGCCAGGGAGACGACAGGAGGGACTTGGAGCAGGAGGAGTCCAGCTGGACCCAGGCCACAGCCATGATGGCGACCCACGGTGGAGCCGACGGAGGGAAGAGCCATAGTGGAGGAAGGGCTGACGACTCCAGGGGGCCAACTGACTGCTGCCGAGCAGGTGGCGGAGGAGCCCAAGGTGGAGAGCCAATGAGCCAGGGTGACGGGGAGGATCCGGAGTGCCAAGGCGGAGCAAATGGCGCCGGCGACCGAGGCGGAGGCGGGGATCCAGAAGGCCGCGGTGGAGCCGGAGCGACAGAGGACTGAGGAGGAGCCGAAGGGATGGAGGAGCCTGACAGAGCCGGAGGGACGAGGCGCAGCCGGAGGAGTGGAGTCCCGAGGCGACGGATGGTCGACGACAGACCAAGGCGGAGCCAGAGGGACGAGGGAGCCCGGCGGAGCTAGTGGACTGGCGGACCACAGCGGAGAGGAAGGAGCTAGGAGCCATGGTGGAGCCGACGGGTCCATGGGCCGAGGCGGAGTCCAGGGCTTAGAGGCTGGAGGTGGGCTTTCAGGGCTGAACTCAGGAACAGGAGGGACAGAGTTCACCGACGGAGGAGGGAGGAAAGGGGGCAGGTCGGTATAAAAGTCAATCAGGTTTCCTTCCACTCGCCATTTACCCAGATCCATCAATATCTCACCCTCAGCCTTGTTGCAGTGGGCGGAGCTCCTCTCTGCAGGAGTGGCACTGGCGAGATCCCCCTCGGGACAGACGGTGAACGGGGATCCGTGTCTTGTCCACTCCACAAAGGCGGCGAAACTCGCTCGAGGGCCCTCCTCGGATGACGATGCTCTGTACACCTAGTTTAGGCTGGCGTCATAGAATGCACAGAGCGCGTCGTCCGGGTAGAGGTTGGCGAGGACCAGGAACAGTCTGGTGTGGCCCTCGAGCAATCTTTCCCCCTGCTCCAGCAGGAGGAGGAGGTATTCGGGTGAAGACATCCATAGAAATTTTTTGTTTTGGTCGGGTCTTCTGTCACGATACGCTGCTGGAAGGAACGATGGAGACATGGATAACATGAACTGTATTTAATAGGAGAATCACAGGGGTACATCCACAACAGGAACAGTGGAAAGCATACGTAATCCAATACGTAGACCCGACAAACACCAACTGAACAGATTCAAACTTAAGTACACAACTTAATTAGGGAACAACGAGACACACCTGGAATCAAATGAACAATCGAACACATGGGAAACTGGGTCAGGGCAGGCACATGGAGGGGAAAAACACACAGATACATGTCCATAACCCTGACAATAGTCCATTATAAATGTAAAAATAGATTTAATATGGTGTTATAAATAATCATATTCTTAAAAGTTATAACCACAAATACATAAGTATTATAGTGTATTATAATTGTTGCTATGAATATTCATGAATATTCATGCCTTAAGAATACCCTTATAATGTATTATTAACAGGGGCTTCATAGAAGGTGTTACCCACATTTCTTTAGAAATGCATTATGAAAGTATTAAACTGATAGATTATATGATTAGAGTAAAACATTTAGAGTTCAAAAAAACAAACAAAACATTGTAGGGTGTAAAAATTTGTTTTTCTTTGCTGAGACTTCTCAAAAACTTGTCAAATTATTTAAAATGACAGAGAAAGGTTTACTGCAAAGTTTTTATTATAATTTATTTGAAATAAAATGTATTATTAAATATTAAATATTTTTATATACAATATGTTTGTGCACTCATTTATTAAAACACTTAAATAATATTACTTTTTAGAGTTTAAAATACTTGAGTTTATTTATTTTTAAATGGTTATTTATATATTTAATTTTAATTTAATTTAAATATTATTTTTGTATATTTTTTAAGAAACGGATATAATCTCAAATTATGCATCCTTAACTGATAATTAGTCCATAAAATGCCCATAAAGACCATTGGCATCTCCAGTGCCCATCAGCTTTATTTGTATCTGTGCATTTGGTCCCACAGGTTTGTCACAGAGTTTATAAACTTAGGCAATGTATCAGCTCTCCGCACATTCAGGGTACTCAGAGCTTTGAAAACTATTTCAGTAATTCCAGGTAAGCAGAGAACACGTTTAGGTGTGCGACGTCTGTGTGACCTTTGAACCCGACTGCAACCCTATGTCTCGAACCTTCCTGTGTGTTGTATGTCTGGCCATGTTTGATTTCCCACCTTCCATGTTTCAGATATGTAACAGAGTTTGTGGATCTGGGTAGTGTGTCTGCGCTGCGAGCGTTCAGAGTTCTTCGAGCCCTGAAAACTATATCGGTCATCCCAGGTGAGAGTTAGGGCAAAGGTCAGGGTCACAGATGCTCACACTGCTTTCTTCAAGCATGTCATGTTCTTCTCTAAGTGCTTAAAGGAGTGTTTTTTTCAAACATTATCCAGTTTTCTTTTCAGGTGTTCTTGCTTTGATTTGTGATTTGATGGTTGCATGCAAAAAAAAAAAAAAAAAAGTGATGTGATGTCTGATTCACATTGAATAAGTCAATTCTTTTTAATCAGTAGGTCAAAAATTCACAAATCTTGAACTTAATCAATTTAAGAACGGTTTCTGTTCTTTTTGCTCATGAGTCTTAAATCAGTGTGCTGGTTTACTACAAAAGTACCTAAAGGAATAGTTCACCCTTAAAATAAAAAATGCAGAAAATGTACTTACCCTCAGGCCACCCAAGATGTAGATGAGTTTGTTTCTTCATCTAAGCAAATTTGGAGAAATGTAGCATTACATCACTTGCTCACCAATGGATCCTCTGCAGTGAATGGGTGCCGTCAGAATGAGAATCCAAACAGCTGATAAAAACATAACAATAATCCACAAAACACTTAATGATGGATTTTTTTTTTTAAACAAATGTGCAACTTTTCACTCTACAAAATGGACTGGAGTGGTGTGGATAACTTGTGGATTATTGTGATGTTTTTATCATCTGTTTGGACTCTCATTCTGATGGCACCCATTCACTGCAGAGGATCCATTGGTGAGCAAGTGATTGCAATGCAAATTTCTCAAAATCTTTTCTGATGAAGAAACAAACTCATCTACATCTTGGATGATCTGAGGGAGAAGTACATTTTCAGCAAATGTTCTTTTTTGGGTGAACTATTCCTTTAACAGTCACTGTGTTATTGAAATCTGAGCTAGAGTCGTTAAGGGCGGTTATTTGATGTTTTGTTTTCTCTCCTTTTGTGTTGACTTTATATTTGTACTGTAGCCGTCTTGCATGTTTTCGTGTAGTCACTGTTTAGTTATTATGAGCAGTTATGTGGATGTGATACATGAAATACTATTGTGAACTTAAGCATTCAGAGATTTACTCTTGTAACATTAAGAACGTATCAAACATATCAATGTTAAAATTTATATACATACTGTACATATACACATTAATTCAAGGTCCAAAATTAATGTAATGCATTAATTACAAACTACTTTTACATGATTCGAGTTGAATTGTAAGAATGATAGCCTGACCCTTGCTAAAGTGTCATTGGTGAATCATATTGTCAAATTGTAAACAAAAGAGAACATCTGTTGTGACTTGCACATCTTCAAACGGCTAAATTTGGCAAAACAAGGAGTCTTCTCACATGAAGAGTCTCTTGTATGTGATGATGTCACAATGACCTGCACTATTTGTCATAAATAAACATGAAAACAACTGTTAAATAATTCTACTTCATAGGTAGAATAAAATATTTGATTTTGAAGTGAATTTTGGACCCTGGTTACATTAGTGTAAAGTTGGAATGTGACAAGGTTTACTCTGTTTTGCACAGGGCTGAAAACAATTGTTGGAGCTCTGATCCAGTCAGTGAAGAAGCTGTCAGATGTGATGATCTTAACCCTTTTTTGCCTAAGCGTCTTTGCTTTGGTCGGACTGCAGCTGTTCATGGGAGTTCTAAAACACAAATGTGTGGTCCAGCCATCCGATTACAACTTAACCTTTTATTATTTACTTAACAATACAGAGGAATGTTACGAACTGGACGAATGCAAGAAATACATTAACAATCAGAGTAAGTCAATTTTCATTGTTTTGCTGAATGGATTCAGAATCTGATGCAGCTACACTGCAGCTACACTTTTGTTGTGAAAACTTACCAAGAATCATTCTGCAATTAATTTTAGTGATATTACAAGTAGATGTAGCCAGGGCCGCATTAAGACCGCACTGGGCCCCGGGGCTATGACTTACTGCAGGGCCCCCCATCACAATAATGATATTTTAGCAAAGTTTGTACTATTTTCTGCTTATTTTGAAAAATAAAAGTATTAATTTTTTTTCCAATAAACATGCTGTCATTAAAATGTGTTAATATAAAAAAATATATTTTAAAATACAGAAACAAAATCGTTTTAATAAGTAAAGATTCTGAAAGTATTGAAGGAGATCCAATAATAATTGAATATATATTTACAGTAGTAACAGCAAATTATATTTTGTTATATGATATGATTAATATCATGTTTTTAAATATGATGGTTTCATTCTAAACATGGTGATTATCTCTAATATGGACACCCAACATAATATATGATATTTACCATCTGAATCTAACCATGTCATGTCAACAAATGGAAAAGTCAG
>NW_015555783.1:759734-773296 GCF_001515605.1 Sinocyclocheilus anshuiensis | reverse complement strand
TGCATGGAATTTACGGAAAAGCTCAACTAAATAACAGCGCTAATAAGTGGGGGGCGTGGTGGCTTTGGCGATCGGTGCTCCAGTCAATCTACTCCACAGCCAATCATGGGCCCCCTCCTTGCTCGGGCCCCGGGGCTTCAGCCCCGCCTAGCCCTATGGTTAAAACGGCCCTGGATGTAGCTGAAAATATGTTTGCATAATAAAGGAATATGCAGTAAGCTGGCAGATAGTGGGGAAGTCGTGGCCTAATGGTTAAAGAGTCGGACTCGTAACCCAAAGGTTGCGGGTTCGAGTCTCGTACCGGCAGGGATTGTAGGTGGGGGGAGTGAATGTACAGCGCTCTCTCCACCTTCAATACCATGACTGAGGTGCCCTTGAGCAAGGCACTGAACCCCCAACTGCTCCCCGGGCGCCGCAGCAAAAAATGGCTGCCCACTGCTCCGGGTGTGTGTTCACGGTGTGTGTGTGTGTGTTCACTGCTGTGTGTGTGCACTTTGGATGGGATAAATGCAGAGCACTAATTCCGAGTATGGGTCACCATACTTGGCCACATGTCACATGTCACGTCACTTGATATTAAACTAAGCAAATCCCTTAAATGCTACAGTACACCTGAAAACTGTCATAAAACTTGTGATGTGGGGAACGTTTCAGGGCCAGTATAAACCCAGTGAAGAGTGACAGGTCCAATATACTAACTACAATATAGGCCTGAAGAGGAAATATCGTGAGTGTGTAAGTGATCTGTACATCTGCCAGACAGCCAGCTGTGATCATTCAGCATTATGGACATTTACATTAGCGCCAGCCATGAAAAAGCTGTTTGAGGGAAAGAGGAAGAGGAATTCCACCTTACTCATATGGGGGCGAAATATGATATCCATTGGAAAGTACTTTAGCGGGATGGGGGAAAGCTATCATAGGAGTGAGGTAATCTGGCCCGCTGCTTCCTGAGGACAGTGCCTTCCACATGTATTCTTATTCTGATATATACACAAATTCTGCTGGTATTTTGACATTTCACTCATTTGCATGGGGCTTGGCCCGGCTCCATTAAAAAAACAAACACAACAACAAAAACAACATGTCCCATTTAATTTGATGGGTCAGAGAGAGGATGGAAAATGGTCAAAAAAGCATAAAAAATTATCTTAATTATGACCATTTTCCTCATTGGTCCGAAAATGGTCATGTATTAAAAAATGTATTTTTTGAGTGCCCCCAAAAACAAATAAAAAAGAACCAACATTGAAAATGGTACTATATTAAAACACTTTATTGTTTTTGGTGCCAAAAATGGACCAATGAAGAAAATGGCCATATATTAATTGACATTTATTGCACCAAAAACAATTAAGAAACTGGTCATATGGTCATTTTTGGTGAAAATAAACAAATAAATAATAACCAATGAAAAATAGTAAATACAAAAATGAAGAAAATGGTCATATATTAGGACTCTTTTTTTATTGCAAAAAAAAAAGGGGCCGGTCTTGACCATTTTCATCATTGGTCCATTTTCTGCACCAAAATTATGAAACCAAATTTCTTTATTGTTTTTGGTGCCAAAAATGGACCAATGAAGAAAATGGCCATATATTAATTGACATTTATTGCACCAAAAACAATTGGTCATATGGTCATTTTAGTGGGGAAAAAAGTACCAGTGAAGAATATTAAAATATAAATGTAAAAAAAATAAATAAATAAATAACTGTAAATATGAACCAACCTATAATGTTAACCAAATAAACTCATGGGTTATAGTACAAACCAACTATAAGTTCTATTATGAATAGTATTCTTCTTTTTCCTGTAGGTAATCATTATATCCAATCAGGAAAGAAAGATGCTATGATCTGTGGGAAAAGCAGTGATGCTGGGTAAGCAACGTGTATCGAATTTTTTCATAAACCTTGGCATTGGCTTCCCTTCAAACATAATTCTCCAAGAGCAGTTGCATGTTTTTTTTACATGGTGAGTTTTTGACAGTCGCTGTCTCACACGTGTGCATTTAGGCAGTGTCCAGAAAACCATGTCTGTATAAAAGCAGGTCCCAATCCAGATTTTGGTTACACAAGCTTTGATTCCTTTGGCTGGGCCTTCCTTGCCTTATTCAGACTGATGACTCAAGACTACTGGGAGAATCTTTACCAACAGGTGCTTTTGTTTTGTTTGTCTACGTAGAGGAAACCAATTTTGTATGATTCTTCTTCTTTTGTGGAACATATAAGATGTTTTGCAGAATTATTTTTTTCTATATGATAAAAGTAGACAAAGTCTAGGGCTGTCAAGCTTCAAAAAGGACAAAAACCCCACCATGAAAGTAGTCCATATTATTTGTATTATTTATTCCAAGTCTTCTAATGCAATATAATGTTGCTGGTGTGAGGAACAGACCGAAAAGTTGCTGTTCCCTGAAAATCTTGCCCTCCATTGTGTTAAAAACTATTGTTTCATGAGAAATCAATGAACCTATGAAGTGTGCAGTTTCTTCTCTGTCTATTTCTGTACGATTTCAATCTGTTCACACAAATCAATCATATAATTTAGCATGTAGCCATATAGACTATTTTATGGTATTTTTGTGGTGTTTTTGTCATTTATGGAGTCTCCATCCACTTTCATTGTATGGAAAAGAAGATAATCATACAGAATTTACATGAATAGCTTCCTATGTTTATCAAAGACGAATCGTGGACTTTTCTTACAGACTCTTCGGGCCGCAGGAAAAAGCTACATGATTTTTTTCGTGCTGGTCATTTTCTTGGGATCCTTCTACCTGGTGAATCTGATCCTGGCTGTGGTTGCCTTGGCATATGATGAACAAAATCAAGCCACTATTGATGAGGCTTTGAAGAAAGAGGAGGAGTTTAATGCCATGCTCCAGCAGCTGATGAGACAGGAAGAGGAAGTTCAGGTCTGTTGGGTGTTTTCATTAAAACGGAGTATGAATACCATACAAATGCTAGTGTATGGTGCCTTCAATGGCAAAGTAATGGGTTTGATTCCCAGGAAATGCATGAACCACTAACAAAATTTATTCTTTTAAAGCATCCGAATGCATGAATGTAAATGCCGGAAACCTTTACAAAACCTTTACTGTGTAAGTATAATCTTGATGCATGATTGCTTGGCAGGCTGCAGCTGAAGCATCCAAGTGTGATGTGCTGAGTGGAGAAAAGACAGACTCTTCCTCAGACGCCTCCAAACTCAGCTCCAAAAGTGCCAAAGAAAGACGCAACCGCAGGAAAAAGAGACAGCGTCAGGGGGAAGGCGAGAAAGAGGAGGATTCCAACAGGGAGGGAACTGATAGAAAGGCCAGCTTCCGTTTTACAGCTGATGGAAAAATCCGGCGCTCATGTGAAAGGACTTACACGTCTCCACATCAGGTTAGAAAAATCTCATCTGCTGTGTGGTTTTATTTGATGCTTACCATAGCAATAAGGAAATGTCATTGCCTTAAACACAGAAGACAATAGTCATATCAGTGTTTGTGAAATCAGAATAATTATGGAAATGTCTTATTGTATAAGTGTGCTATTATTACAGTTTTAGAATAGAAAAGGAAAAACAAACTTTGACATTTTTTGGTAATGAAGAATGAGATTTGAAAGGTGTACAGGAATGATATATAGATGGGTCTAATCTACATATCTGATTCATGATTTAGAATCGAAATGATACTGAACATTTTATTTATATATATATATAGATATAGATTATATATCATAGATAGACAGACAGACAGACAAAGTTTCTACTTTATTCAGCGTTAAAAATTTCTTTTAATTAACGCTGTCATCTTCATTCTTTCAACTATCTGCTTAGTGCTGTCAAACGATTAATTGCGATTAATCGCATCCAAAATAAAAGTTTTTGTTTACATAATATATCTGTGTGTACTGTGTATATTTATTATGTATATAAATACACACACATACAATGCATATTTTGAAAATATTTACATGTACGTATATATTTATATGCATATAATTTACATTTTATATTAATATATTTAATATATAAACGTAACATATTTTTCGTAAATATATACATGCATGGGTGTGTATTTACATGTACATAATAAATATACACAGTACACACACATATACTATGTAAACAAAAATGTTATTTTTATTTTGGATGCGATTTATCGCGATTCATTGTTTGACATCACTATATTTGCTTGACTTTTTGACATTCTTATCATTCATCAAAATTCTCTTTTCTCATCCTTGTTTTTTTATTTCTTTGCTTTGAGAAAAACAAATTTCATCTAAACTTCTTCAAAACTAAAGACATCTATCAACTTTTATTTTTCATCTTCTCAAATTGTCATCTTTCTCCTACGTCATTGTTCTTTTTCACATTCAGCATAATCATCAAAATCAACTTTATCTTCATCATCATCAAGATATTCGCCATTTTTGCCAATTTTGTTCTGTCCAGCCATTGCTTGTCCAACTGACCAGCTGCTAAACTCATAATTTTCTTTAAAATGTTTAGATTGAAAAGTTTTGTTATTGTTACGTGGGCTGAAATTTTGAATTGCAAAGCATCACTATCTGCTACTTTTCTTGAAAATTGTTCAATTATGTAGTAACATCACTTAAAAACTGCTATTGAATACACAGATTGAACTTCAAAATTTTTATTTTTACCATATTTTTGGATTATTACTGTAAAATGAACAAATTAAATAAAAAACAGGATTTCCATGAACTTACATTAGAAAAGAGCAAAAACTAAGGACGATAACATTAGCTATAAATATAACGTTTTAATAATATAACGATAACGACAGAGGAACAAAATCCCTGAAATGATTTTCAATGTTTTTTTCTCCAGCTGATAAACAAAAACATCGACAGCCAATTAATTATCATGCACTGGTGTGGATGCTTATATTAGTTATTGTTATATATGATAATGTGTTGCTGAATTTGGATTGGCAAATTGGATGTAAATTGGGATTTCTTCTGCCATTTAGTCAGATTACGTCCTCGTATGCCTTCATTTCTTTGTCAATGTATTTGTAAGGCTTGTTGTTCTCCTCAGTCCCCCCTGAGTTTTCAGGGCTCAGTCCTCACCCCACGTCGGGACAGCAAAGGTAGCATCTTCAGCTTCCGCGGGCGTGTGCATTCAGAAAACAACTACGCCGACGACGAGCGAAGCATGTGTGAGGAGACGGGCAGCAGGAGAAACTCTTTGTTTGTACCCTCTCGATCCGATCCGCTTTACAGCACTCTTAGCAAAAGCAGTCTGACTCCACGTATACTGTTGCCGTCTAACGGAAAAGCACGGTACGTGGTCGACAGCAATGGTATGGTGATAGTGTCGGGTGGAGCGTCTTCACCCAACTCGCCCTCCGGACTACTGACGCCGGAGGTGTCCAGAAAACGAGCCACGTTTGACGACACTTGCGTAAGCACATATGATGCATGTGCTGTTGCTGCTGTGCAATGCTTAGTTTTAAACTGCACATTTTTATAATAATTTTCTCTTTATTTAACATGAATCTGTGCACCCTTTTTGTTTTTCATTTTTTGCTGACTTTGGGTGAAAATCTGCAGAATTCTGTGGGATTGATTTAAATAAAGAAAGAGCTGCATAAGCAAATGCAAACATTTAAAAAAAAAATTGCAGGGAACTTATGAGTGATCAGATTCACTTTCAGCAGAACTCTGCAGAGATTCCTGTGGATGTTCGTTGCATGCAGATTCTGTGTGTGAGCCTGTGAATCAGGTTGTGACAATGAACAATTTTAATTGTTTTCCAGGATTACAGCATATCATCAGCATGCAAAGACATAAAAATGGGCATTAGTAATGGTACTGAAACTAACATATATTTGAAAATTGATTCATTTGTCAATTATTTTTTGAGTTAATCAATTAATCATATAAAAAAGCAAAATGCACATTATTTTCAGCTTTTTATTCAAAGGTGTGTTAAAGCATGCATTTAAAGCATGTTATTGTACATACTGTCAAATTAGTTAAATTAATTATGACTTTTAAAATTTAAATTGTTGTAATTTAATTTAATTTAACTTTTGTATTATAAAAAGCATTTTACTGTATTGTATAAACATTTGTAATGTCTTGATATTTTTAAAGAAATAATAGTGGCATTTGGCACAAACGAAGACATTCTCAAAGTGGTTAAAATGTCCAGAATGAAATAGCAGTGCTTGCAAGGCAGCAAAAGAATTGTGTTAAACTAAAGGAAAATAACATTTTCTCCACCAGCCATTTTAATTTTTCCAATTCAAATGTAGAAAAATAATCTACAGTATCTCACAGAAGTGAGTACACCCCTCACATTTTTGTAAATATATTATTATATCTTTAACACTGAAGAAATGACACTTTGTGACAATGTGAAGTAGTGAGTGTACAGCTTGTATAACAGTGTAAATTTGCTGTCCCCTCAAAATAACTCAACACACAGCCATTAATGTCTAAACCGCTGGCCACAAAAGTGAGTACACCCCTAAGTGAAAATGTCCAAATTGGGCCCAAAGTGTCAATATTTTGTGCACCCACCATTATTTTCCAGCACTGCCTTAACCCTCTTGGGCATGGAGTTCACCAGAGCTTCACAGGTTGCCACTGGAGTCCTCTTCTACTCCTCCATGACGACATCACGGAGCTGGTGGATGTTAGAGACCTTGAGATGCTCAATAGGGTTTAGGTCTGGAGACATGCTTGGCCAATCCATCACCTTTACCCTCAGCTTCTTTAGCAAGGCAGTGGTCGTCTTGGAGGTGTGTTTGGGGTCGTTATCATGTTGGAATACTGCCCTGCGGCCCAGTCTCCGAAGGGAGGGGATCATGCTCTGCTTCAGTATGTCACAGTACATGTTGGCATTCATCGTTCCCTCAATGAACTATAGCTCCCCAGTGCCCGGCAGCACTCATGCAGCCCCAGACCATGACACTCCCACCACCATGCTTGACTGTAGGCAAGACACACTTGTCTTTGTACTCCTCACCTGGTTGCCGTATATATATACCAGTTTATATATATAAACTGAAACATGCTTTTAACTGGATCCAAAAAATCAGAAATGTATCATCAAGAATAAGATGTAATGTTTCAAAACATGTTTTGTCTTTTATTTATTTATTTATTTTTTCCACATTTTTGTGAAATATCAATCTTAGATGATTTACAGGTTGCATAAAAGAATGATTGACGAATAGCAATATATTGCTGCCTTGCAAACACTAATGAAGCACCATCATAACATTTGTTGATGTATTTTCTGTTGATGTGATCTCTTTACAGTTTGACACAGATGAAGAATATAGACGCCGATGTGATTCAAAGAGATTTTCAAGGGCTTTTCTATATGATCAATCAGCGAGACAGCGAGCTTTGAGCGTAGCAAGTGTCAGCAATACTGACCGTAAGAAGCCCTAAATACCAAACACACTTATGGGCCGATGACACAGAATGTGTTTTTGCTTTGAAAAATGTGAGACTCGGACAGTGGAGTGGGGAAAGAAACGCAAAGTCTCGAGATGCATTTTTAAAAATGTGAATTTATAATTTGAGCGCTGTGTTTTTGGAGTGAGATGCTGCAAAAGTAGCAAGTGCAATGGTCAAACACGTCTGTCTAGCGCATGTTCTCATAGAAAAACTATGGAAAGTATCACTAAGGAAACTAAGAAAAACACATTCTGTGTGAATGAGCCCTGTATAATAAGAAACTCCATGTGAGGGATATTTGTTAGCTTTTTCTCTGTAATTTTAAGAAATAGTTGAAATTGTCATCATTTATTGCATGTTGTTCCAAACCTGTATGACTTTTATTCTGCCTTGTAGCACAAAAGTTTTCAATATTTTCTCAATACAGCACAATCATTTATATATATATATATATATTAAAAAAAAGTTCAGAGACTGTCAAGCTTTAAAAAAAAAATGCAAAGGAACCATAAAAGTATCATAAAAATAAGGCTTGAATTTTGGTGTGGGATTGCGGGCATTGCGCATAATTCCTGCTGGTTCAGTGCAAATATTTCACTGTGAAAGACACTCGGGACAGATGACAGAATGTATCATTTGCACGTGCTTAAGTCTTACCATTTTAAATATTCAAGTGCAAGATTACGCCAAAGAGAACTCGATTTAGTGCTAGCACGCTCTCTGAGAGACGCAGGAACATAAAGCTGCATCTGAAACAGCACGCGATTACAGAATTAAGTTATGTTCTGCGCCCAAACACATACAAAAAAATGCCCATCTTGATGAGTATTTATGTAAACACAGTCCATACTAAACATGATTGGTATATAGGCTATTAAGTGAATGTAAACAGTTGAGAAACAAAACTTATGTGTATCAGTATATGTTAGATCCGTGCATGACATCTTAAAGAGACAGGAACCTCAAAAAAACCCTGCTGCTGTCTGTCATTAATGTTTATTAATACAGTGAAAACTAACCAGTGTTATTTTATGGTTAAATAGCTTCTGTAGCATTTCTGTACCTGAATATTACGGTTACACCTACCTGAGAAACATAAAGCACAGTTAATTTCAATTGTATCTTGTTATTGTATTTGTTTGTCCTGTTTGTTCTTATTTTATTACTGACTGTTTACATGTTTTTTAAGTAAAAAAAAATTAAATTCAGAGTTTGAAATCAAAGTTCATCTTCCTCACAATATACATATGAACATTATAAATTGTAAAACACAAATACACTGCATGATGAAATATTTAGGTTAAATGTAGTTTAAAAATGTCTAAAAAATATCCTAACACTGACTTTAAAATTCCCGCCGTTATGTGACACTTATGGGGGCATAAGTGTCACATAACGGCGGGAATTTTAAAGTCATATAACAATTTTGTTTGATGCTTTTATTTTCTTTTTGAAGTTTGGCAGCCTTAGTTCTCATTGACTTTAATAGTGGCCCTTTTCATTTTTCACAGAAATTCATACTAGTTCAAATGCAGCTTTCAGATTGTCGTCTTCATTTTTTGTTTAACATGGCAGCGTCGGAGGTCTGGAAACAGAAGTGTGTGGACTGCTGGTTCGAGTTTGCAGAGAGTTATCTGATCTGGGATTGCAGTCCCACATGGCTGAAGATAAAGAAAATTGTCCACATGCTTATGATGGACCCCTTTGCAGACCTGTTTATCACCATTTGCATCGTGATAAACACAGCATTCATGGCCATGGAGTATCACCCCATGGAGGACCCCTATATTAACATGCTTACAACCGCCAATGTGGTAAGAACATTTATAGCAGCATTTTAATAAATCATGTACAATACTGTGAGACTTGTTCTGTTATTCTAGAAAGAGTTACTATTATTAGTGTGCAACCCCACTGAAATGGAGGAGTGTGAATTTACTAATTAAAATAATTTAGTACATTAGATTTATAAATGAAAGTGTTAAAACAGTATTTTAACTTCTAAGAATATAAACCACTTTATTTGTAGTGAGGTTTTCTCATTAAATGACTGAAAAAAAGTGATCAATGAATCCACATTACATACGTAATGCCAATCTACATATGTAAAGATTGATAAATCACAATTTAGTCAGTAGGTGTCTCTAGTTTTGTAAATAAATAAATAATAATAATAATTATTATTATTATTATGTTGTTGTTGTTGTTCATTTAAAAAGCTTGAATTGTCTCCTTGCATGCAGGTTTTCATAGCCATCTTTACAGCAGAAATGATATTCAAGATCATTGCGTTGGACCCGTACACTTACTTTCAGGAAGGCTGGAATATCTTCGACAGCATCATAGTTACGCTGAGTCTTCTGGAACTTTGTTTTCCTAGAATCAGTTTTCTTAGGCCATTCAGACTGGTAAGAGTATCTCATTACACCTAATGGCTCTGTTCTAAAACCTATATAAAGGCATATAAGAGGCAGCATAGGTGCCCTTTCAATCTGAGGGCTGTTTCCAATGGTACAATATGAATTGCTGTCTTCAAACTTACATTGTCTTGGCCAAAATCTAAGGCTGTGTCACAATGAGGCTTGAATTTTCACTTGGAACTGCCAACATTTCACTGGCTCTACCTCAAAAAGTATACATATTTAGCAGTGCATTTATATATTTATTAACATATTAAATTCAAATTTTCTTGAGAGAAATTGTGTTTCCCAAGTTTACTTGGGAAATTAACATGCATACATTTTGGGAAGCTGACATGTTATACTTCAACTAAATCAATTTTAGCACCATTTTGCTCATTATTTGATATTATTTATATCTATATATAGTGAACTAATAAAATTAACATCTTGATGTTGTTTAAATTATAGAGAGAAAGAGAACATTCAGAAATTGTGCTGGTGCTTAAGAAACATTTCTTATATTATTATGTTACTGTATGTTGAAAACAGTATTTTTGTGGAAACTAATAAATTTTTTCAGGATTTTCTTAATAGAAAGTTCAAAAGAACGGCATTTATTTAAAATAGAAATAATTTGTAGCATCACAGGAATAAATGACAAAGTAATAACAAAATTAATAATTCACAATATCAATGTTTTACTGTATTTTTAAAATTAAAGACTTGATGGCTTAAGAGACTTCTTTCAAAAACATAAAAAAATCTTAAAGAACCCCAAACTTTTGAACAGTACTTTATATAAACATTAAATAATTAAAAAATAAATAAATAAAACACTACAAACTAAAACTAATAAATTTAAATTTAAGTGAATTTAGGCTTGACAGCATTAAAATATACATCATATAAAATAGTTTTATTTATAAAAATATAAGTGAGATTTGCTAAAGACTATATTTAACAGTGCTATTAAATTATTTTTTAAATAAATATTATAAAAATCACATTTTTTTAAAGATTAACTTTAAATCAGCATTAGATGACTTCAAAGGTAATCTAAATGTAAAACTGCATCTCTACTTGCCCATGCTAATCTTTTATGCCCCTTATTGTCACAGCTGAGAGTCTTCAAACTAGCTAAGTCCTGGCCGACTCTGAACATGCTGATCAAGATCATTGGCAACTCGCTTGGCGCCTTGAGCAACCTGACGCTTGTGCTGGCCATCGTCGTCTTCATCTTCGCTGTGGTGGGCATGCAACTGTTCGGGAAGAACTACAGAGACTGTGTATGTAAGATTTCGGAGGATTGCACGCTTCCTCGCTGGCACATGAACGATTTCTTCCACTCGTTCCTGATCGTCTTCAGGGTGCTGTGCGGAGAGTGGATCGAGACCATGTGGGACTGCATGCAAGTGGCAGGAGAGCCCTTGTGCTTGATTGTGTTCATGATGGTCATGGTGATTGGAAATCTGGTGGTATGTATAGTTAATTTTAATAAATGAGCACTAAAAAAATCTGAATTGTGTCAACCTGTAGTTGGTTTCTTCCAAATTTTGCAGGTTTTGAACCTGTTCCTCGCTCTGCTGCTCAGCTCATTCAGTGCCGACAACCTCGCGGTCCCCGGAGAAGATGTTGAAAAGAACAACCTGCAGATAGCGGTTGGTCGAATAAAGAAAGGTTTTGCTGTAGTTAAGGCCTGCCTTCAGAATTTCTTCCGGAGCGGCTGTATAAGAAAGAGGAAGCCGAAAAAGAAAACCATAGATGGGAACATGATTTTGAGAAACTGCAAGGGAATAAATGATAACTCCAATCACACCTCACTAGAGCTGGTTAAAGGCACCGGCAGTACAGACATGGATAGTGACACAGAGGATTTTATCAGCAACCCAAGCTTGACCGTCAGTGTCCCGATCGCTGTCGAGGAGTCAGACTTTGAGTGCCTCAACACTGAGGATTTCTGTAGCCTTTCTTCAGACCTAGAGGATAAAGAGGTAAGCTTGCTGTTTTCAGTTTTTTTTTTTTTTTTTTTTTCAGTTTTCATTTTTTCAAACCTCAGATTGACCAGGGAGATACGCAGATATGAAGTCCCCTTTGCATATACATTTTTAACCCTTGTGCATCCTTTTTTTCATCATTTTGGCTGTGTTAATGCAAACAGAACCAATTTTGTCACAATTATGTATTTTTATTGTTGTTATTATGATTCACTCTCATTTCCTTTCATACCTAAAATAGGTATAAAATATAGCTACACTCAGGACCTTAAAGGGATAGTTCACCCAAAAATGAAAATTACCCCATAATTTACTCAACCTCAAGCCATCCGAGGTGTTTATGACTTTCTTCTTTCAGACGAATACAATCAAGACGAGTTATATTTAAAAATGTCCTGGCTCTTCCAAGCTTTATAATGGCAGTGAATGGGTGATATTCAATAGTCCAATAGACATACAATAAACTGCATCCATCCATTATAAAAAAATTTTTTAATGCATCTTTAGTGTAATAGAAAAGAGATTTGATTTAATTCTAATATGCTGATTTGCTGCTCAAGTAACAGTTCTTATTATTATCATCAGTGTTGAAAACAGTTGTGCTGCTGTGGGATTTTTTTTCTGAACATTTTGATTAACAAAGTTCAAAAGTACAGCATTTATTTGAAATATAATTTATTTTGTAATATTAATATTGTAATAAATGTATTTACTGTCACTTTTGCTTAATTTAATACATCATTGCTGAAAAAGGGTGTTAATTTATTTTTGTTTTATTATTATAAAAAAAAATCTTACTGACCCGAAACTTTTGAACGGTAGGGTAATATGTGAGTCAGAAGCATTTCTGTTAAAACATTGATACATTACATAATTCAGTTTTTTTGTCATTTAATGGACAAAGATAAAGTGTATGGTTTTGCATCCCTTCTCTATGAAAATTCCCACAGTATAGGATGTTATTAGGGTTTTGAAGTCATTGTATTTGGGGACAGAAGTGAAATACCAAGTTGTAATGCACTGAAATAATTGAATAAATAATGGCATATTGTTAATTTGAACCAGGTGAGCAAATGTGAGCGACATTTGACATGGCACTTAAATGACTGAAATTATCAACATTTGTCTTTAGACACCAAATGGGTTTTGTAGTGATCTGATCTCAGTGCATCTTAGGTGCATATACTCCTGGCTTTTGATGTGGTCAAGTGTAATCCGATTGTTATCCGATCATTGAAAATGCATTAATTTTCAAATCTCTTCAATCACTTCTCTTTAATCACAAATCTCTTTTCTATTAGAAGGGGACCCTAAAGTCTGTTTGACATCAGACTTGACAAGTGGTTTTCCGACACCACTTTCACTAGTGCACTCTAAAAAATACTGGGTTAAATATAACCCAGCGCTGGGTTAAAAAGGGACAAACCCAGCTATTGGGTTGTTTTGACCCAGCGGTTGGGTTGTTTTGAACCCAACGCTGGGTCAAAACAACCCAATCGCTGGGTCAAAACAACCCAATCACTGGGTCAAAACAACCCAACTGCTGGGTCAAAACAACCCAATCACTGGGTCAAAACAACCCAACTGCTGGGTCAAAACAACCCAATCACTGGGTCAAAACAACCCAACTGCTGGGTCAAAACAACCCAATCACTGGGTCAAAACAACCCAATAGCTGGGTTTGTCCCTTTTTAACCCAGTGCTGGGTTATATTTAACCCAGCATTT
>NW_015555783.1:746826-758779 GCF_001515605.1 Sinocyclocheilus anshuiensis | reverse complement strand
AACCCAGCACTGGGTTATATTTAACCCAGCATTTTTTAGAGTGTGCACACCCACAAGTCCTCTTCAAATGGTGGTTGTGTGAATTTTATTTGCAGTATGATAGCAATGCACCCTAACTTGTGGAAACAAACTGCTATTGATGGCATATTATATAATTGACATCATTACATGCTCCAGGCTGGTATAATGCACACATCATTTAGGGAAGATGCCATATTTAATTTGTGTTAGCTTAAGGTCCTAGTTCATGTCTAAATACCTGAATAACAGTGCAAATTATGTCTTTTGGTGAGTCAACTACAACACCAAAGTCATTTGGTGTTGTTATTATCACGTGCATGGTGCCAAAAATGAAAGCTTTTCAGTAGTGCCACTGAATTTCTCATTTTTTCCGGTCGGGTTAATTGCAGTAAGTGCATTGTGGATTACATCAACATGTAGCTTGACCCATTATGAAAGAGAGGTCAGGGAATATCAGTCTTCAGATCGCATTATCTGCCATTTAAGTGCTGAGTGTGAATGTTAGCCTCATGATAACATGCTCATTTGCTTTCTGCTGGGAAACGAGGATGTGACGGTCTGTGGTTTTGGCATATAAGCATCTATACACTGATCATTTGTATGCCAATCTCTTTGAAGTTGTTCTAAAATGTCTACTGCTTTAGTTTTGTGAAGGGTGATATGCTTTCAGCTGAAACTCAAAAATCCTACATAGGCACTATGCAGCATTTTAAGGAATGACAGGCACAAATGATTGCGTAAAACTGCCTCCCACAGAAAGCTGAATTGCCATTGTAATTTACCATGCACCTACTATAATTCAGCACATTACAAGAATAGTTAACCCAAAAATGAAAATTCTCTGGAAATGTACTCAACCTCAGGCCATCCAAGATATAAATGAGTTTGTTTCTTCATCGTAACAGATTAGGAGAAATATCGCATTACATCACTTGCTCATCAGTGGATCCTCTGCAGTGAATGGGTGCCGTCAGAATGAGAGTCCAAACAGGATTGCTAGATTTCTCCAAATCTGTTCTAATTAAGAAACAAACTCATCTACATCTTGGATGGCCTGAAGGTAAGCTAAATTGGGTGAGCGAATTAATTGGAATAAGAATTTCCAAAAAAAAATAAATAAATCCAAATGAATAATAACTCACAAATAACATTTGTGAGTTATCAACATTCCCGAACAGTTGAAATCCATTCACATACTTGCATAGAGTATAATCCAGTCAAAAGAGACAGCACTGAATGTATCCTTTGTGAAGAAGGCGTTCCCATAATGCAACAGGTTCAGTGAGCTGCTGGATAAAGCTGATAAATATATAAATATAATTCTAAAACTATTTTTTTATGAGAGTCTTCTAGATCAGTTGCTTACGATGTTGCATTTCAGCAGACAGCAAGACAGCTCACTATGTTTTGGACCAGAGCCATGATCTCTGATTAGGGTTGCAAAAAGGTAAATTTAGGAAATATTCCAGAAATTTTGGAAACTTTCCAGGATTTTTTGGAATATTCCAGGGATTTTTGGAAAGTTTCTGGAAATTTTCCACCCCTTTGCAACCCTATCTCTGATTGATCGCCTCTTAGACATCAACAGATGATTCTGTATTATTGCTCCCATTGATTTATCTGTCATTCTAGCACTCTGACCAATCTTTTTACCTCCAGACAAAACGGTGAGTGTTTTTTCCTTGTTGTCTGTATCACATCTTTAACGTGATCTGTCTTTGCAGCATTTCTGAGACGCTCTCAAGGTTTACAATGAGAGGAGACCTGTAAGACCTTTTTAATATGCATCCCAACTAACCGTAAAGACAGCTTTTACCATGCATGAAAAATAATATGTTTCTATCTAATGGATTGTTTGTGCACTTCAAATCCTGTCATAACACTAATATAATTCTTGGTCATCTTCAGTCATAGATAATGGTGTTAGCGTTCTCTTTCAATCGTTGAGTTACAGTTGATTTCAGGTCTCTCTGCAAATGCATACACAGCTATACAGAGCTGACAATCAAGAAACGGTTCTCATTCAGAATTAAATTAATTGGACAAGCCTAATAAAGGATCACAGAGTGTTTGACATCAGTGGATTGATTGAAGATTTTGATGAAAGCAACTTGTAGAGCATTGTGTTAGCAATGTCATTGTCATAGATTCAGTTACCACACAATGCATGAGCTGATAAAATACATATTTTCAATGCAATGTAAATCGCTTTGGATAAAAACGTCTGCCAAATTCATAAATGCATAACACTAACTAGCCAAAGTAATAACCATTATTTGGGAGTTCCATGTATTTTACTGAAACATACTACTGTAGATATCCAAACCAATGGCATTATTGCACTGATTGTCGAAATGACATTAGACAGAAACGGTCTGGGGCCAAACAAGGACTCGAGCCATCCAGACGTCTTGGTTGCATATTCATTTCATCATAGCATGCTTGCATCATTCCACAAGCTGCATTAGCTGAAAATCTAACTGATGGTTTTTGCTTAGCAAGCCTCACCATGTACCTACTGTAATGCAGCAATTAAAGGAATGGTTCACCCAGAAATGAAAATTGGCTGAAAAATGCTCTAAAGTGCATGTGCTAAAATACATGCTATTCTGGTCTATGTAAATTATATTATTTTATATTATTACAAATTATAGATCGTTGGTTCTTACTGCCTCTGAAGTCTTGTTGGTATAGTTGCAATCAACACTATATCCCATCAGTGTTATTTTAGTGTTATTATTAGTTTTACTTATATACTATCATAGTAATATTTTGAATGAGCTTTTATTTTTTATTTTCATTTTCATTTTAGTTTGTTTTAGTAATTTTGTTAGTGTTTGTTAGTTATTTAATTGTTTTGTATGTTTTATTTTAGTTCTTTAACTTAAACTTTTTTCTGTTAGTTGCCAAGGCGACATCTCTTTTCAGACTTAACATTTTTATATAATGATTATTTATTGTTTTTCAGCTTTAATTTCAGTTACCAGAAATGATCTTTAATAGTTTTAATTAGAGTTAACACTGATCCACTAGTAGGTCATTCAGTCTATGAAATCAGTGCATTTTCCAAAAAATGATCAGACAAAGAATGTCTTAAATTGTTAATAATTTGCACTGGCCCATCTCATGATTTTATATATATATATATATATATATATATCTTTGTAAGTGAGTGGGTGATTCTGCACTGAAAGACAAAATTAACTGTAAAACATATGAATTCAGGACAGGCTTAATATGATTTCAACTTCAGCGTTTATTCAACTTTCAATGTTTGTACAATCAGGGGCTCCGCTATGGTTTCCGGGCCCCCTGAACATCATTGACTCGGGTCCCCTCTCCCTCGCCGGGCCATTGTTCTAACCTTCCCCCCGTTACGGTGCCACTGTGTACAATAAACTTTGAATGTATATTGTTTTACGCTATGATTCATCTCAGAGTTTATTGGTGTGGTTAATGGTGTATAACTGTTTGGAAATGCATATGAACTACTGTATACAATATACTAGGGGTGTAACGGTACACGTATTCGTACTGGATATTTTCAAAACGGGTCTTTCACCGAACAAATTCAGCGTTGTTGTAACTACTGCACGAATTGGAACTTCACTGGAAACTTCCAGTTTTATATATTGTTACTTTTGATAAGAAACAAAGTCTCATCTTTCAAATGATGTCCTTTTTTTCAGGAAATTCAAACAATAAAAGCCGTTTTGACGCTCTTTGATGTGGCGCGACAGATCGTTGTATAAATGCCTCAGTTCAAACGGCATCATGGAGCCCTCTTTACTACTAGTTTTACTTTTAACACGAAATAAACATGAATGAACATCTCATGCCTCATGTAATCGCTCAATCGGTGGTCCAACCACGGAAAGACGTCAATAAAACTTAATAAAAATCTATTCGTAAAAAAAATAAATAAATAAAAATCTTCTAAACACGTAGCATTCATTTACCTCTGGCAAGTCATCAGTGTTCACAGCTCTTTAGTTCGCTAGAGAAATTAACTCTAGAGAAGAGCATTTCGTGAAATATTAGACTATATACTTATTATATTTTACTTTAGCTGTTAGTGATGTCATAATTATTTAATGTATGTTTACATTAGTGCTGTCAAACGATTAATCGCGATTAATCGCATCCAAAATAATAGTTTTTGTTTACTTTATATATGTATATTTACTGTGTATGTTTATTATGTATATATAAATACACACACATACAGTATATATTTTGAAAATATTTACATGTTTATACATTTATATATTCATTCATATTCTTATATTTTATATTATATATAAATACATATATTTAATATAAAAACAACATATTTTTCTTAAATATATACATGCATGTTTGTATTTATTTATAAATAATAAATATACACAGTACACATATATTATGTAAACAAAAACGTTTATTTTGGATGCGATTAATCTCGATTAATCGTTTGACAGCACTAGTTTAAATAAATCTCTTATGAAACAAGTTATGACAGTCACTGTGTAAATGAATATATTTCAACAACAAATAGAAATTTTATAATTAAGAAGTTAATTTAAAAACTGCATTTTGTGCAATTTACATGTTTGCATACATTTTTTTTTAAGTTGAGCGTTGATTATAATATTTAAAATTAAATAGTAATTAAATTTAAGTTTGGGCTCCGTTGTTAATTGTAATCTTATAGTAATGTAAAATGGCTCCCTATAGTTTATATAGCATAATCTGAGGTAGATTTGTATCCCTAAGAAAATTTTATTTATAAGTGAATTTATTTAAAGAAAGGGCAATTTGTTCAGTACACCACTGTTTACAAAAAACCGAGGTATGTACCAAACCGTCATTCAAGATGAAGGGTTAAAGCATACGAGATATCACACCAAGCAAGCCTTACTTCTCAGACTTTGCACAGTGACTCAGCTGAAACGACTGATTTAAGAAACCCTATGCACATGTATCATCTCCTCCGTGTCGCCATAGTAACGTGTGATGATGTGTCTGTGCTGCTCTTGCAGAAGCTGTCTGACGTGGCTCCCAGCTCTTCGGAGGGCAGCACGGTGGACCTCAGACACTTCGTTAAAAAAGATGGAGAAGATTCTTTGGACTCTGAACTTGAGGAATCTACTGATCCAGAAGCATGTTTCACAACAGGTGATGCTGCTAATAGTTTTTTTTACCATACATAATAAGACTGTCCTTCAACTCTTACAAAAAAGTTCTGTAGTATCAGTGGGAAATGCCATGTTATATACAATGGGCCCAAAAAAACATTTGAAACTTAAGTCACGCTTAAAAATTCTGAAGGGAAATGCACGTGCTGTTTTATTTGTCTGTGCATCACTCAAAGTGAAGACTCAACTCACTTTTAATAGCGTTTGAATTTAACATGTTACTAACCTAATAACAATAGGCAGAATAACACATGGCACACACAAATATTGTTGGTTTTTATTACGTATTTCGTCTGTTTTATCAATGCTTTTTGCTATTGAATAAATGTTATGGTTATTAATAATATGTTTCTTGCATGGATTTATTACACGTTTTGAAACTTAAGTCAGGCTTAAAACGTCTGAATGTCATAGCAATGGATAACAAAGTGGTGTTTATTTTAAAGAAATATTTTTTTTACCCATTTCAAGAAAAACATTTCACTACAGGAACATTAAAGGGTTAGTTCACCCAAAAATGAAAATTAGCCCATAAATTACTCACCCTCAAGGCATCCTAGGTATATATGACTTTCTTCTTTCAGACGAATCCAGTCGGAGTTATATTAAAAATTGTCTTTGATCTTTCAAGCTGTTTAATGGCACTCAGCGGGTGTTGCAGTGCATCAGTCCAAAAGAAGTGAAATAAAAAGCGCCCATCCATAATAAAAAGTGCCTCACACAGCTCTGGGGGTGAGCAAAGGCCTCCTGTAGCGAATCGATGCGATTTCGTATTTTTTTGTACGAAAAATAACCATATTTAAAACGTAATAATCAATTTAATCTAGTTTGCGCTCACTGTTGTACACGGAAGCAGCTCCGGGCGGATGAAGTATGAGGTCAGCGTTTTTATTTCACTTCTTTTGGATTGATGCACTGCAATACCCGCTGACTGCCATTAAACAGCTTGGAAGATCAAAGACAATTTTTAATATAACTCCCGACTGGATTCGTCTGAAAGAAGAAAGTCATATACACCTAGGATGACTTGAGGGTGAGTAATTTATGGGCTAATTTTCATTTTTGGGTGAACTAACCCTTTAAACAACAGTTCTTAAGCTGAAAATGAAGACAAAATTATGGCACCACTTTGTGATTTTAAAACTTTATTGTAGCATGTTCATAGTTAATGTGATAAACAACCTTTAAACAACTCCCCGGGAGCCACAGCAAAAATGGCTGCCCATTTCCCCGGGTGTGTGTTCACGGTGTGTGTGTGTGTGTGTGTGTGTGTGTGCACGTGTGTGTGTGTGTGTGTTCACTACTCACTGCTGTGTGTGTGCACTTGGATGGATGATATGCAGAGCACAAATTCCGAGTATGGGACACCATACTTGGCCACATGTCACTTCCTTTCCTTTTCCTTTTCAAATTAGTAAATGTAAATGTAAACCTAAGGGAACTGACTTTGCACACCCAATAAAAGCCGCCTTCAGACTAGTTAGTTAAAAGTATTTGGAAAAATTAAAAGTTAAGAGAATAGTTTAGCAAAAATTGACAAAAAATTTGCTGAAAGTGTACTAATCCTCAGGCCCTCCAAGATGTATGAATTTGTTTCTGCATCAGAACAGATTTAGAGAAATGTAGCGTTACTTGCTCACCAATGGATCCTCTGCAGTGAATGGGTGCCGTCAGAATGAGAGTCCAAACAGCTGATAGCTGAAGTAATCCACACCACTCCAGTCCATCAATTAATGTCTTGTGAAGTTAAAAGCTGCGTGTTTGTAGACGTTTTAACTTCAAACCGTTGCTTTATGTTGAACAAAATATTAATCCATAATAATGTGAAAAAGTCCATCCCTCGTTGTCCTTTTACATCAAACTCATTATTATGCTTATCCACCAACTTATTTGTTCATTTCTCCAAATCTATACTTTGTTTTTCAGGGTGTGTCCAAAAGTTCCCGTGCTGCCAGGTGGATGCTGAAAAGGGCATGTGGAAGAAATGGTGGCTGCTGAGACAGACGTGCTATAACATAGTGGAGCACAGCTGGTTTGAGACCTTCATCGTCTTCATGATTCTGCTTAGCAGTGGCGCTCTGGTGAGGGAAGTGCATGTGTTGTTTTGTTTGTCAGTGTGTCACAGGGTGAAGCCTTGACTCACTTTCAAAAGAGTTTGACGTGAACATGTTGCTAAGCTAATGACACAATACTCTAGACAGAATAATACATGGCACACACAAATATTGTTTGTTTTTATTACCGGTTTTACATTTTATGGGCATTTAAAATCAGTATTTTTCTTGGATGGATTTTTTCACTCAACTTGTTGCAATCCATGCTGGTTTAATTCTAATCCTTTATATCTTCACATCTCAAACCTTTTTCAGGCACTTGAGGACATTTACCTTGACTCAAGGAAAACCATAAAGACCATACTGGAATTTGCTGATAAAGTTTTCACCTACATCTTCATTCTCGAGATGCTGCTGAAATGGGTCGCGTATGGTTTTGTCAAATACTTCACCAATCTCTGGTGCTGGCTGGATTTTATTATTGTTGATGTAGGTTCAACTTTTGATGAAATATTATATGTGCTGCACAAGATTACAGTTACAGTTGTGGTCGTAAGTTTACATACACCTTGCAGAATCTGCAAAATGGTAATTTTTACTGAAATTAGAGGGGTCATGAAACATGTGTTGTTGTCCTGAAAAAACTATTTCACATACAGATGTTTACATATAGTCCACAAGAAAAAATAACAGATGAATTTATAAAAATGACTACATTCGAAAATTCCTATATGCTTGATACTTCTTGTATGATTTGCGATAGTTGTCACTTGTTTTGTTATGAGCAGGTACATTGACCACTGTTCTTCAGAAAAATCCTCCAGGTCCTGCACATCTTTTGGTTTTCCAGGATCTTCAGCATATTTGAACCCTTTCTAGCGGTGTCTATATGATGTTTTACTTTAATTGAGGGACTCATACAAATAATGCAAACATTCACTGATGGTCAAGAAAGAAGCATGATGCATTAAGAGCCAGGGTGCTGAAATATATATTTTTTTTAATTACTAACATTTTGCTGATTCTGCAAGGTGTATGTAAAACCAAAAACTGAAAATGATGCCGTCATTCATTTACACGTATGTCATTTCCAATCTGTGTGACTGACAGGATGCTATTCGTCATAATAGGGATTAGATACTATTATAGATTTCATTACTATTTTGATTAACTTTTTATGTTTTCTTTTTAGTTTTCATTAAAGTATACAATATTTTTTATTGCTTTTTATTTTAGTACATCAGGTAAAAATGAGAAATTTTGCCTTGACAACTACAGTAGCTGAAATAAAATAAGTTTTAATGTTTTTTTTTTAAAGTTATATGTATATTTTTTATTATACAAATATAATAAATGAAGGCAATAAGTCCCAAGAAGCCATGGTTTACAGTGAATTTTATAACAGCTAAGTGGCGTTGTTAGGCACGACGCAAAGCAGATAGTTTTATAAAACGGTTATTCCATATACGAAGTAAGGCTTCAAAGAATAAAACAGAGCAAATAAAGTGTAATGATATTAATAAAAACAGTATTCTTCCACCAACACACAGATGTAAACAAAGGTGTATGTTTGTAGAGTAACGCGGCTCAACCAATCAGAATCAAGGACCGGAACTATCCGTTTTATAAAAATAATTCCTTCACTTATAATTCTTGGCAGTAGAATGACACAGTACTATTTGGCTGGTGCCCTGCCATGCAGGTTGCATTTTGTCTGCAAGTTTGCAGCGTGATTTGCGTGAGTACTTGATTAGTGAACTGGGTGCTAAAACAACACAGGCAGCAGATGCACATCAACTTATAAAAGCACCATTATCAAGAGAGCATCAGTGAACTGAGAATGATTGATTGGAAATGATGGCTTTCGTGTGTGTTATGCATGTGGGTATTGAGACTGTGCGATTTTATACTGTTTGATAACAGTTGTGAGATTTGTACATTTGAAAGGCCGTTTTCCCATGAGAACCCGCAGAGAAGTTGAGATTGGAGCAGGAAGGAAGGGAATCGTGAATGCTTTTCTCCTAATGAGCTCTGTTGATGTGTGTAGGTCTCTCTGATCAGCCTGGTGGCCAACGCCCTGTGTTATTCAGAGCTGGGCGCCATCAAATCTCTCCGAACCCTGAGAGCCTTCCGACCACTCCGAGCTCTCTCACGCTTTGAGGGAATGAGGGTAAAATCTCTTAATGTGGACTATTTATTCATTTACATATATAAATCATTATTCTTAAAATCATATAAATTATATATTTATTGAGGACTTTATTCAATCAATGAAAGGCTGACTGACTAGGAAGCAGACCTGAATTCATTGAAAATGTACCCTTTTGTTGCCTTTGGTGTTCTTTTGGCCTTTTCACACTTGAAAATGTCAGTCCAGTGCGTTTCTGGCTTAATCCGGGGTTATCTTGGTTAGTATTTAATCCTGGGTGGTCAGGTTTTGAGATTTCACACTAGCATTGTTAACATTGTGATTTCTATTAGAGAGAACGATTTTACTGTTCAGTTTTATTTTGATTCAGTTCGATTTGTTAATGACTTTAGGCAATCACGTACAGTAAATGTCTCAAGGAAAACATTTACATTACTATAATAATATATAACTTTAATATTAAAGTGATTTGTAAACAAACATTTAAATTGCACATAAGGCTGTTTTTAAAAAAAAAATGAAAATGTATTATAGGCCGATAATAAGTTTTTAATGAGAAAATTATGTTTCTACTCCAGTTTGTAGCACTTTAAACAGTGGATGTCATAACTTGTTTTCATAATAGATTTATTCAAGCATACATTAAATATTAAAAAACAGGTAAAAAAAAACAAAAAAGAATATATAGGCTAATATAGTGTGTATGTTTAGCATAATGTTCATTTTTCCAACTGACTAAAGATCTATAAACATTGAATGGCTTTTTTTGTTCATGCATCATCTGAAAACAGACCGATTTCTGGGATTTAAGAATCGATTTTGGTTCATCAAAATAAGAATCCATTAAAATCGAGAGATCAATATTTTCATCACAGCCCTAATTTTTTATATTTATAAAATTAAAATCGGATAAATACAGCATGCAGCAAGTATGCAGTCTATTTTAAAAACGTCTGTTTTATCTTTGAAAAGATGTTGCCATGCTTAAGTCTTCTGAAGAGTAAAAGACAAAAAACGCACAACTTTAAGAGAAGTGCATGCATATTTACTGAGCCTAGCACTGATTGATTCATTACTGGTTGTCTTTTGCTCTCTGTAGTTTAGGTTGCCAATTCTCCTTTAAATATTATACTTTGATGAAAGTTTGGTAAAAGCAGAATGAAAGTTAGCTTAATAAAGAATTAAGAAGATGTTAACCCAAGGTTTATTGCAGTATGAAAAGCCCCTTTCAGTAGTTTTGTGTTTCTTTCTGGCTGGACATGTGAATGAAGTCCTCTGAGCAGATCAGCTTATTGAAGTCAACATGAAACTGACATATAGGACATGCAGTGAGGAAAAAATACATTGTGGGGCTTGAATTTATCTATCAGAAATTGATTGTATCATAAAAAGTAGGTGTTAAATACCAAAATAGAGTCACGTGTAGTCACATAGTTGAGGATTTGATGTAATCTGAAAAGAAACGGAGCAAGTTATACATTTCGATGAAAGATTTCAAACATCATTATTTAGTACAGGGTTGCCCAAACTTTGAGAGTTGATAAATAGCTAATAATTAATTAAATCAAAAAATTATAATAAATAAATAATTAAAGGGTCATCATTTACTCACCATTAAGTTGTTCAAACCCTGTATGAAGTTGTAAAAGAAGATATTTTGAAGAATGTTGGTGACCAAACAGTTGCCGGTCCCCATTGACTTCCATAGTATGGAAACAAGTACTAAGGAAATCAATGGCTAACTCTTTGGATACCACCATTCTTCAAAATATCTTCGTTTCTGTTCAACAGAAGAAAGAAATTGAGTAAATGACAGAAGTTTCCTTTTTTGGTGAACTATCCCCTTAAAATTAAAATATTTTAACCTGCATGTCATGTGACTCTTTTGAAAAATTAACCTAAAATCTCAGGTATACTTCAGATCAAAGTGGTTTAGCTGACAAAAACGAAACGCTGCTTTCGTATAATGTGCACGTAATCATTCACAATAAGGTCATAAACATGCATTAAAGGGGTCATATGATGTTGCTAAAAAGAACATTATGTTGTGTATTTGGTGTAATGCAATGTGTTTATGCGGTTTAAGGTTAAAAAAACACATTATTTTCCACATACTGTACATTATTGTTTCTCCTCTATGCCCCGCCTTTCTGAAACGCGTGGATTTTTACAAAGCTCATCGTTCTAAAAAAGCGAGGTGTGCTCTGATTGGCCAGCTATCCAGTGCGTTGTGATTGGCCGAATGCCTCAAGCGTGTGACGGAAATGTTACGCCCCTTACCATACTGTGATGCCGTCTCCCAGCAGGACGAGACTCAGTCCAGCTGCTCTGCTCGTGCACATCCCATCATCGATTCTCTTTTAGCAGTTCAGTCAATGTACTGTTAGGAGTAACTGAATAACTCAGGATATTGTTTTATTTCGCGTCAGAGGGAGTGTCAGGCACGTTTATAAACCGAATAACTTGAGTAATTTGTGGATTAGTGTGTACTGGAGACGCGAACCATTTCAAACGATTCAGTTCGATTTGGTGAACTGGTTCGACCGGTTCAC
>NW_015555783.1:746036-746286 GCF_001515605.1 Sinocyclocheilus anshuiensis | reverse complement strand
TATATATATATATATATATATATATAATAAATTACATAATTATCATTTTAGTATTTATTTATCATCACAAATGCTCATTTTATCAGGTAAAATTAATTTTTATAGAGAGAGATTATGTATTTAAAATTTGATATATGTTATACTATATATGTTTTATAATTTATATTTTATATATTTGCAGCCTACACTCTAAAAAATGCTGGGTTAAATAAAACCCAGTGCTGGGTAAAATAGGGACAAACCCAGCAGT
>NW_015555783.1:743488-745671 GCF_001515605.1 Sinocyclocheilus anshuiensis | reverse complement strand
CCTCCTCCTGTGTGTATAAATAGTGTTCCCTGTGTGTGCTCCAGCGTCCGGTATTGTTTGTGTCTACAGTGCTACGTGTGATTCCCCGTGAAGATGAATAAATTCCTTGGTTTCTGTACTCTTGGTCTCCTCGTTCCTTGCTCCGTGTTCCCGCACCGTAGCAGTTCGTGACAGGGTTGTATTTAACCCAGCATTTTTTAGAGTGTAATTTCTTTAAATTTCTCCAAATCGACATAGTGTGGTCACATTTCAAATTCAGCTGATCTTTCAATTCTGAACTTTGCACAATCATCCAAATTGCAAAACAGACAAAACTAGTGAGTGCACAGATCGATGTGCACTAATAACTTTCCCTCTCCATTCCTCTTTCTTTTTTCCCAGCTTCTCCTCTCGATCGTTATTGTCATTGTCGGTAACGATGTGTCCTCCTGCCATTGTTACTGCTAACCATTACGCACTGGGCAGAGTCTCATTACACTCATGTGTTTTCCTCTCTTTACCAAAAGTCAACAGAATAAAAAACGGATGCACTTAGTTTTACTGGTGTATCAGTATGGAATTATTTTTGTGTCTTTATTCAATCAAACAGAGTAAAACGAATTATTTTGTAATTAAAAAATAAAAGATTGCAAAAAAAAAGTCTTAAGGCTCAAAATTATGCACCAAGAGCTTGTAACACTCCAAAGAGAAAGGAAAAATTGACATCGCATCATATGACCCCTTTAAGAAAGTAAATGGGGTTCAAATTGATTTCATGTTGACTTGAAGAGCGTAGAGAGAAATGTGTGCCTGGATTTGTGTATGATTTTCTCCAAAAATGTTTTTAGAAATGGAGTAAAATTGATTAACAAGAACTCGCCCTAAAAGACAATGAACAAAAACTACTTATTGGCTGCAGGGTGCTTGAGACCATTAAAATTCAACTGTGACATAATCCTGTGTCTGGTCATCATCTGTGGTGTTTTGCTAAACAATTACAAGCTGTGAATTGCAAGCGATGGTAGGGAGCATTGATGTGCTGCTTTATGTAATAAGCTCAGGGGTGGGGGTTGATATTAGTACTGTTATTGACCAAACGCTTGCGTACGTTCTCCACACGAATGTGATGTTGCGATGACTTCCTCCCCTCACGTGGCAATCACTGATCTCTCCTCTGTCTGTATTGACAGTGTCTGCATCCGGATGTGCCATTGCTGCTGAGTGCCTTTAACATGCGCTTTCATTTCTTTTTGTGTTTGTTCATTTACAGTAAACTTTAATACTGTGGCTTCACCGTACTTCCTAAAGGTCATGCTTTTTCATGCCAAGGTCGTCAAGGTTGTGCGTCATTCAGAACTGAACTGAGAGGCAGTTAAATAGCATTTCGGTTCCTGAATATGAATTGAAGTATTAGACAATTTAATTTGCACTTAGTTTTACTGGTGTATCAGTATGGAATTATTTTTGTGTCTTTATTCAATCAAACTGAGAGTAAAACGAATTATTTTGTAATTAAAAAATAAAAGATTGCAAAAAAAAAGTCTTAAGGCTCAAAAATTATTTGCAGTGCGTATAAATCTTTGAAAATCTTTTATTTTTCTGTGTGCACTTTAAACCCTTTTCATTGCGAAACCACAAATGTGACTCTCTTTTCTATGGAAGCCCGTTTCCGCCACTGAAAAAAAAAAGGTAATTGCGACTTATTTCTCAATTCTGACTTTTTTCATGGAATTGTTAGATATAAACTCGCAATTGCGAGCTATATAAAGTCAGAATTGCGTGATATAAACTCGCAATTGCGAGTTTATATCTCACAATTGCGAGAAAAAAAGTCTGAATTTCGAGTTTATACTACGCAGCTCTGAGAAAAAAAGTCAGAATTGTCAGATAAAAAGTCGCAATTACCTCTATTTTTTATTCAGTGGCGGAAACGGGCTTCCATACTTTTCTGCCGTCTTTTTTTGCGGGTCTAAAACTTTTGTTTGCGAGTTGAAAAGTTTTGCTTGCGAGTGAAGAGAGTCACATTTGTGGTTTCGCAATGAAATGTGTTTAAAGTGCACAAAGAAAAATAACGATTTTCAAAGATTTATACGCACTGCAAATAACTTTATCAATTTCTTTATTTTTGAGCCTTAAGAAGACTTTTTTTTTTTTGCAATCTTTTATTTTTTAATTACAAAATAATTAGTTTTACTCTCAAACAC
>NW_015555783.1:739220-741144 GCF_001515605.1 Sinocyclocheilus anshuiensis | reverse complement strand
TATTTTTTATTCAGTGGCGGAAACGGGCTTCCATACTTTTCTGCCGTCTTTTTTTGCGGGTCTAAAACTTTTGTTTGCGAGTTGAAAAGTTTTGCTTGCGAGTGAAGAGAGTCACATTTGTGGTTTCGCAATGAAATGTGTTTAAAGTGCACAAAGAAAAATAACGATTTTCAAAGATTTATACGCACTGCAAATAACTTTATCAATTTCTTTATTTTTGAGCCTTAAGAAGACTTTTTTTTTTTTGCAATCTTTTATTTTTTAATTACAAAATAATTAGTTTTACTCTCAAACACCGAATGTTTGATTGAATAATAAAGACACAAAAGTAATTCCATTTATCAGGCCTATAATAGAGCTGGGTGATATGGCAAAAAAAAAGTTATGTGAAAGAGATACGTGATATCAATATTGATGTTTTTACCCTGAAATTACCTAACAGTGTGCTGCTTTTATTTCACTCAAATGAATAATAATTTCAACCAATCAGCCATTATATTTAAGAAGATTCAAAATGTTGAATGTAAAATACAATAAAAGACTAATCAGAAAATATTCAAGGCATGTTTTCCACATTGTTTGCCATACTAGATAAACATGAGAAAAATTATATTTGAACAAAATAACACCAATAGAAGAAGCAATTTTTACCTGCATATATTTTTATACTTTTTACTGTTCATTTTTGAGTTGCGGCAAATGAATCATTGAATGAGCTGTAAAACAAAGTGCTTCCGTGACGATTGCACAATATTCATGACACTTTGTGATGTTTCTGTTGATGCAGGTGGTTGTGAATGCTCTTCTGGGCGCCATCCCCTCTATCATGAACGTCCTGCTGGTCTGCCTCATCTTCTGGCTCATTTTTAGCATTGTGGGCGTCAACTACTTTGCCGGAAAGTTTTACGAATGTGTAAACCAAACCTCGGGAAAGCGCATGTCTACCGCAGATATCGGTAATAAAACGGATTGTCTCAAAAGCCCCAATGAACTCGTCTGGAGAAATGTGAAGATTAACTTTGACAATGTAGGAAATGGATACCTGGCCCTGCTACAAGTGGTAAGGTTGCCCTAAGCATTTGATGGTCAATAAATATGAGAGAGATTTGTTTTTGATTTTGATTTTATTTTATTATTATTTTTTAAACCTTGAACATAGAAAATGTATAATGTTTTATCATAAGAAGAGATTTTTAACATCATTGGAAAATCTCTCTGTCTGTTTTTCTTTAGTAATCTCCATTAATAGTAGTAGTAGTATTTATTATTAATAATAATAAAATATGATTTATATTATTATTGACATTATGAATTTAAAATTAAATGTAAGACAGTACATCAGATCGTACCATGATATTTAAAGGGGTCACTTGAAATCGCGTCACATGACCCCTTTAAATGCTTTTGCAGTATAAATAAATTGTCTAATATTTTAAAACAAAATATTATTTCCCATGCAAAATAATTTCACAGTGCAATAATATTAATGGTCCTAAAATCAAAAAGTAAAATGTCAAGTTTTTTTTTTCATTTTGTCAAGGCCACTTTTAAAGGGTGGATGCCCATTATGCATGCAGCGGTAGACTCTCGTAATGTAAGTCTTTTTTTGATTGTCATTTTACAGCTGCTTCAATAATATTTAATTCAAAATTATGATACACCATTCTTATAATCAAATCGTACTGGTGCATGCTGCCCTTCATCTACATCTCTGCAGGTAAATGATCAACCAGAGTATGAGGTGAATCTGTATATGTACCTCTATTTTGTCATCTTTATCATCCTTGGAGCTTTTTTCACATTAAATCTCTTCATTGGCGTCATCATTGACAACTTCAATCAGCAGAAGAAAAAGATAAGTATCTATATACTATAAGCTTGACAACAAAGCCATCTGCTTCTGATTTTGGATGTTTTTTTTTTT
>NW_015555783.1:736561-738329 GCF_001515605.1 Sinocyclocheilus anshuiensis | reverse complement strand
TGTGTATATATATATATATATATATATACACATACAGGGTGCGATTTGTGAACAAACCAGAGGGGGGGATATTTTTTGGGGTAGGGGGACTTTATTTTTTTCCCGTTAAAATATATCACAAATCGCAGCAATAAATATATAGATTATTTTTGACCGCTGTTACAAAACCATTTTTACAATAAATATTCTTATTTGACCTTGAGATTAGATAGCTTCGATATTTGACCACTATTTATGATAATACTTTACAGTGACACTAATAGTTCTCATTTCTGCCAGGAGTACAAAAACAATCGGGAGTTAATGATATTTTGATCAGAGTAACGAGACACTACATATTCAATCGCATTTGCTTCCATATTTTTGATCAGTGCTTTGCTACACAACATACAAACTTTACTCCAAAAGTGCGCACATTAGGCTATGTATTCACACTTTTACCTCATATTTCTTAAAATAGAATAGAACCATAATTTCTTAATGACTCGCAGAAAGACGATTCTCTGCCAAACCATCAGTCAATATTGCGTGATCATAATTCCCGCATTATGGTGACGGTAAACTTCTGCGTTCTGTCTCATAATACATTTATGCATCAGTTTATTTACAATATGCATTAGGTCACAATAGAGTGAGTTTTGAGCAAAAACGTGTATTAATTTCATACTGTCACTATGAAATAGCGCGAGCTGACTTTCTCTAAATCGCTGCATGGATTCAGGCGCGTGAACCAGGATCAAAAAACCCAGGTGCTCTCTATTAAGCAGGAGGAGCGCTGACAGTTGAAGTCCATTTCTTATTTTATAGTTTTTTTTGTATTGTCATGTTGCAGTATTTTACTTGCTAGTGTTTTAAAAAATATTTGTATTTTTGGTATTTTATATGCTTTGGTGGTGGTTGGTGGAGTAGAATCACCCGGGGGTATATACAGAGGCGGACAGTAACTAAGTACATTTACTTGAGTATTGTACTTAAGTACACTTTTTGAGTATCTGTACTTTACTTGAGTATTATTTTTTCGGGAAACTTATGACTTTAACTTCACTACATTTGAAAGACAAATATTGTACTTTTCACTCCACTACATTTGTATCAAGGTCCTCGAAGTAGAAAGTCGTAAGCAGCTTTGAAAGTCAGTGGGTGATTTTTTTTCTTCTCTAAAACGTGACTTTCTTTTTTCAGACAGTTTATCAGTAATAACTCTTGGGGCTACATGGAGTGATTTCCCACGAGCGCGGAAACGGTACTGTGCTCGCAGCGCGTGCTCTTCAATTGCACGCACAAAGGCGCCGGCGCGCGCTGTAGCATGGGTCCTTTCATATCAAAGCGCGAAATAAACTACGTGCATGCAATGCCGTGATCAGTTAAGTCATGAAGTTACCAAAAAGGCGATTAATGCTGCCTTAAAACTGTGCATGCATGTAATATATTTTATATGAGTCACATTTAAGAACATGTCTCTGAATTGGTTTGTTCTGGAGCAGCCTAGAATTGTCTCACTCATCTGACACACCCGATTCAACTCGGTCAGCTCATTAATAGAGACTTTAAGACCTGAAGTGGGTCAGAAAAGGTAAAAAGAGTTGAGAGAAAATATGATGCGTGTCAGATCCGCAGCGCAGCTCTTAACGAAATAACAGCCAAAACAACCTAATTACCAGCTGCTGTGATGTCTATTAATCAAAGCACAAGGAAAAAAATAACTTTTATAGCTTTAAGGATTCATCTATATTTAATTTAGAATTTAGTGTTTGATAACTTCAATTTC
>NW_015555783.1:722454-736405 GCF_001515605.1 Sinocyclocheilus anshuiensis | reverse complement strand
TATATATATATATATATATATATATATATATAATAAGTGTGTGTACTCAATGGATGCTCTACAAAGATGGCTTTACAAAGTGCATATTTTGGATGATAAAATCGAGGCCGTTTTAGTCCCAAAATGATCTTTCTGTCTTTTCTGTCTTTACTTTGGGGGTCAGGATATTTTCATGACAGAAGAGCAGAAGAAATACTACAACGCTATGAAGAAGCTCGGCTCAAAGAAACCTCAAAAACCCATTCCAAGGCCAAAAGTAAGCATTTCTTTGAAAAACAGCTTACGTTCTTGTCATCATGTCATGCCAGAACTTTTCTTTTTTCTATGAAATGCAAAATGAGGCAGAATGTCTACGCTGTTCTTTTTCCATAAACCTAAAGTTTATGGTGATTTTTCTATATGTATAGGGCCCTATTTTAACGATCTAAGCACATGGTCTAAAGTACTCGGCGCAGGTGCACTCAGGGCGTGTCCGAATCCACTTTTGCTAGTTTAACGACGGGAAAACAGTCGGCGCGCCCGGGCACATGGTCTAAACGGGTTGTCCCTATTCTCTTAATGAGTAATGGGTGTTTTTTGGGCATAACGTGCAATAAACCAATCAGAGTCTCATCTCCCATTCCCTTTAAAAGGCAGTTGCGCTTGCGCCATGGCGGGTTCGCTATTTACATGGCGGAATGTAATTTTTCATGTTTAAAAATGTTTGTGTGCTACTGACCGTCCCTGTGTGTGTAATAAGCAAAGTGTATGCGTGTTGTGCACCCGCCTATAGGCGCATATTACAGGAAAATGAGAACTGCGTTGGGCTGAAACTAGCAAAAAACACATGCGCCGCGCCTTGCGCCGGGTGTATGATAGAGCCCATAGACTGCTGTTAAGATTTCCTAGTATAAGTCACCACAACTTTTGTTATATGGAATAGAGAAGTGCAAACATTCTGCTTCACAGACGGTATAAAACAAAAAGGGGTTGGAATGACTTGATGTTCATCTTTTCATGTATAAATTCTCATTTATTTCAGAACAAGATTCAAGGATTCATCTTTGACCTCGTAACCAACCAGGCCTTTGACATTTTCATTATGGTCCTTATCTGGCTCAATATGGTCACTATGATGGTGGAGACGGATGATCAATCCAAGGAAATGGCCAAAGTGCTGCAGTGGGTCAATGTTGGTTTCATTGTGCTCTTCACCAGCGAATGTGTGCTAAAGATGGCTGCGCTACGGCAGTACTTCTTCACCGTCGGCTGGAATGTATTCGACTTTATCGTGGTCATCCTGTCTATAGCTGGTAAGATTTGCTGTATGATGAGGAATTGACCCTTTACTAAGCAATTGTTTTATCACTCCCTCCATTTTTTTCGCAGTTGCATGATCAACTAATGCAATGCAAAATCAACAAAATATCTTATTTTCTTCAAACCAGCAAACACTTAACTGCAAAATAATCACAAAAAGTGCAGTACTACTTAGTTATTGACACATTAGTGTGATAAAGAAGCGTGAATGAATGATAAAATAAAGTGAGGTGTGTGCTTGATGTAAAAAAGAATTATGCGCAATAACCGGAAACACCCATGATCACACATGTTATCTGTTATGTTTTGTGAACATAAATAGTTGGGAGAAAATTCAGTACGTGTCAGTATATTAGATCTGTGCATTAGGGGCCAGATTTACTAAAAGCTTGCGCCAGCGCAAACCGTCTTTTGGCGTTAAAATAGTACTGTAAGGATTTACTAAAGACGCGCAGTGAAGAATTAGCACTGAAAAGGTGTGGACACAGTTATTTTTGCGCCTGACCTTACTGAATATGTATTTGTAGGAGTTTCCCTTTCAGACGCAAAATTTATGGGAGGAGAGTATTAAAATTAATCATGCAACGTGGTTTGCGCTCGTCAAATTACTGGTATTTGCGCCATTATTTAACGCTCAAAAAAGCATGTCTTAAACTTTTTTGCGCCTGTGTCGTAAGTATATCACCCGCACCTGATGAGCATCATCTCTGCTTATTTCCACACCCATCTGCACTGTTTTGGAATTGCGCTCTTGTGCTAATTTGCCCTGTTTAGTAAATCTGGTCCTAGATCTTAAAGTGACGGCAGCCTAATAAACCTGCTGCCGTCTATGCACTTACTCATATTCAATTTTGTTTAAAAGTTATGTTGTAGTTTGGTAAAACACAAAATAAACAAGCCTTCAGCATTTTTTTTTTTTGGACATACGACTACTGTCAAATTAATTTATATAGCGCTTGTCACAACACATTATTAAATCGTATTTTTAATGACAAAAATAACTTGAAAATATCTTGTTTAAAAGTGTGTCAGAATTGAGAAGGACACAAAAATAAACAAGCTTATTTAAAAAATTTGTTTAATTTTGTCACTTAATTATATTTTTAAAAATCGCTAATTTTCAGCAAAATTTTGGAAATTAACATCACAAAATCAGTCATTTTGCTTGCAAAAAATCACTATGTCCTCCTGAATAGACAGTGCTGTTTCAACATTCGTTTACCTCTTGTTGTTGCAGGCATGTTCCTGGCACAAGTCATTAAGAAGTACTTTTTCTCACCCACCTTGTTTCGCGTCATTCGCCTCGCCCGGATCGGCCGCGTGCTACGTCTTATCCGAGGCGCCAAGGGAATACGGACCCTTCTGTTTGCATTGATGATGTCACTTCCTGCCCTTTTCAACATCGGACTTCTTCTCTTCCTTGTCATGTTCATCTACGCCATCTTCGGCATGTCCAACTTCGCCTACGTCAAAAAATCGGGCGGCATCGATGACATGTTCAACTTCGAGACGTTTGGCAACAGCATGTTGTGTTTGTTTCAGATCACCACCTCGGCAGGCTGGGACGGCCTTCTGGCGCCCATGTTAAATACCAATGAATCTGAATGCAACCCGAATAAAACCTTCCCTGGCAGCCAGGTTAAAGGCGACTGCGGGAACCCTCCCATCGGGATTTTCTTCTTCGTCAGCTACATCATCATATGCTTCCTGATCGTGGTGAACATGTACATCGCCGTCATCCTGGAGAACTTCAGCGTGGCCACCGAGGAGAGCGGCGAGCCTTTGAGCGAAGACGACTTCGATAGGTTTTACGAGGTTTGGGAGAAGTTTGACCCAAAAGCCACGCAGTTCATGGATTACGACAAGTTGTCAGACTTCGCCAATTCTCTGGATCCGCCTCTGCGAATCCCCAAGCCCAACCGACAGCAGCTGATCTCCATGGATCTGCCGATGGTGAGCGGCGAACGCATCCACTGTCTGGATATCTTGTTCGCATTCACCAAACGGGTTCTTGGGGAAGGTGGCGAGATGGACATCCTTCACAGACAAATGGAAGACCGATTCATGGCCTCCAACCCCTCAAAGTCCTCTTATGAGCCCATCACCACAACCCTGCGCAGGAAGCATGAAGATATGTCTGCTGCAATCATCCAGAGAGCCTATAGGAACCACATGGTCCGACATAGTATGAAGAAGATCCGTAATGTGTACAGAGAGACCAGGCAGCAAAACGGGAAGGTCCCGAGTAAAGAGTCTGTTGACAATGAAAAGTGCGATGATGACAGCGCTTTGGAAAACTCTGATGCAACGCCCGCCACGTCCTCTCCGCTGTCGTATGATAGCCTGACGCAGAACGCCACAAACAAATACAAGAAGGACAAACATGAGAAGGAAGTGGAAGACAAAGGTAACGGCGTTTAGAGTAGCATTACAAACAATTGTTTACAACTTTTACTTCAAGTTATTTGTCAGGGTCAGGTGACCTTGTCTGTTTGATGTGGATGTCTATGCCATACTGCCTGAGCATACTTGAACTTTGTGCCTATTCTGGAGCTGTGATTGACATGAGTTAGGCAGTGAAGCTGCTACGCCTAACCTGTTTCACTCGCTGGCGAAAATGGCGATGGACCAAATGTTGTCGTTTTGTTTAAGTGTTGTAATCTGATGCGTTTTCTTTGTGTGTCGGAGATACATCCAGTGTGTTGCATTTAGAGTTGAAGTGTGTGATTCTTGTGCCACTAGTGGCACCAGACCTTAATGGCAAAATATACAAAAATAGAGAGTGTAATTAAAGCATATATAATATAGATTATATATTTAAGATCATAATTCAGCAAGAACGCTGTTAAATTGATCAAAAGAGACAGTGAAGAGATTTATAATGTATCATGTTTCAACAAAAATATGAAGCAGCACAACTGTTTTCTACATTAACAATAAGAAATTTTACTAAGAAATGGCGTCAAATCAGCATATTAGAATGATTTCTGAAGGATCATGTGGCACTGAAGACTGGAGTAATGATGCTGAAAATTCAGCTTTGCATCACGGGAATACATTACATTTTAAAATGTATTCAAATAGAAAACGGTTATTTTAAATTGTAATAATATTTCACAATGTTAATGGTTTTACTATGGTTTTACTATTAATGGTATATATAAATCACTGTGATATTTAAAATATCAGTTAATTTTACATTGCCAACAAAATAAAAACAAATCTACTGTACATATTTAATATATCACCTAGCCCTATTTGCTAGAAAACAGTAGTCCCGTCTGCCGTGAAAAACAGGCAATTGGTTGTCAGTGGTTGAAAATTTGGCTAGTTAACTTTACTAGTTAATCCCTGATGGTAGATGCTGTAACTACACCATTATGGGAGCAAAATAATATAGCACTAGTGAAGGATATGGGACTGTGTTCTTGTGATGTTATTATTGAGACGTCATGAGTTATTGCAATTGATCAGGAATGTTTGGTGCTTTTAAAGGTGCAGAAATGACACACTTCCTCTTTAAATGTCATTTTTTCAACAGTTTGTGTTTGTTGAGAGAATTTTGCGTTTCTCTTGTTTGTTTTTGTTTTTAAGTGAGCGTGATTTGTTGCGAGGTTGCGTTTTCCTATGTTACTTGAGACAGAGTTGATGTATTTTTTTCTTTTATTGACTGTTGCCGACCACTGTTGCAGTCGGTTGTCGATACACGTGTAATTATAGTTGCATGACAGCTCACCTGTAGTCATACAAGTTTCCCACTCAGTATTTCAGAATGGCTCAGTGCCTCTCAGGTCTCTCTTCAACACGCTAGAAAGCCATTCGCACACGTGCCTTCCCTACTCGAGAGCTTGCAGCAAACACTTTCCTTAAAACCTCAAGACTTCTGTCACATCCTGGACTGTGAAACCTGTCTGATTTCAGCCTTTTCTGTAGCTGCATCACTGATATTGCACTTGCATAATTCACCCAAAAATGTAAATTGTCTGAAAATTATGCTACACACCCTTATGCTATCCAAGATGTAGATTAATTTGTTTCTTCATCAGATTTGGAGAAATGTAGCATTCCATCACTTGCTCACCAATGGATCTGAATGGGTGCCGTCAGAATGAGAGTCCAAACAGCTGATAAAAACATCACAATAATCCACAAGTAATCCACACCACTCCAGTCCATCAGTTAACATCTAATGAAGAGAAAAACAGTTTGTAAGAAACAAACCCATCATTAAAGCTTGTTAACTTCAAGCTGTTGCTCCAGCTAAAGTACGAGTCCTACTGGAGTCATGTGGATTATTGTGATGTTTTTATCAGCTGTTTGGATTCTCATTCTGACGGCACCCATTCACTGCAGAGGATCCATTGGTGAGCAAATGATGGAATACTACATTTCTCCAAATCTGTTCTGATGAAGAAACAAACTCATCTTGAATGACTTGAGGGAGAGTACATTTTCAGCGAATTCTCATTTTTGGGTGAACTGTTCCTTTAATAAAGCGTTTAGAGATCCGTTCCCATCTTCTTCACTTCTGCATCGTAGCAGGATTCATAAATGGTTGTGAATTCATTTTTGTATATGAACTCTGATTTGGTCAGGTAGCTGCCTTAAGCCAAAACTGCATCTTTCAGCATTCGAATCTTTGCATTTTAAAAGATTTCTCTCAAAAATGCTTCTTCATATGTGTAAATATTTTGTAGGAATATGCAATCTGTTATATAATTTCTATAATGCATACATTATGGATTATAATCTATATAGGGAATGTGAAAGGTTTAAAGTAAAAGGTTATATGCATCATAAAAGCTAAAATACAAAATGATGCTGAAGTTATATGGGAAATATAATCCTTTTGATTATGTTGAAGCTAAAATGTTATAGTGAACTATGGGCGTTTTTATTTGTATTATGCATTAGGTTTTTATAAATAACACTGAGGAATATATAAATGCACCACTTTTGTTTGCTGCATATTACACCAATGATGATTCTAGTTCTATATATTTCTGTTATCAATGTTAGCCAACAGGTTGTTTGACATGTGTCTTTACGATGACTGAAGACTGATGGGAGTGATGTGTGTATTTGTTTACATTTTTATAGTTATGAATGTTATCATTACATTTCGTTTCATGTCAGAGACTCATATGCTCCACATAAACACAGTCGTAAGTGTAACTGCTCCATGTGAATGTGACATGTATTGAGAAAATGAATTCTAGGTATATTATGAATTTATATGAGACGAATATCAAAACAGAATAAGACATAAATCACTAGCTTTTATATGCATCATGCTTGTAGTCTGTGAGTTAAACTGCATGCGAGACATTGCTATGGATCAGTTCTTTAAGCTAAAAGAATAAACTCATCACATACCTCAAACCTGATACAACTCTGTGTATTCACTATTTTTTTTAGTTTCATGAATTTTGGTTTTAACTGTTAAAGCACATATGCATATTATTGAAAATTTTTCCCCTCCAAAGGTTTGGAATAATTATGTTTTTTATCCTGAAGACTGGAGTAATGGCTGCACAGGAATAGGTTACGTTTTAAAATATATTACAGTAGAAAAGAGTTGTTAAATTGTAATATTTCATATTACTGTATTTTTCATAAAAAAATTCCTTGGTGAGCATCAGAGACTTCTTTCAAAAACATTAAAAAAACATGTGAAATTCAAAAGTAATGATTGTGTTCAACCAGGTTTCCAAATCCTCATGCATTTCATAAAAACTCAAATGTATGGAAAACACTCGAAGCCTTTGGTTAAAAAAAAAAGGTAAAAAGGTAATTGCGACTTTTTGTGTCTCAGTTCAGACTTTTTTTCCACAATTCTGAATTTATATCTCCCAAATCTGACATTTTTTTCTTAGAATTGCAATTTTATATCTTCCAGTTCTGACTTTATATCTCGAAATTGAGAAAAAAAAGTCAGAAGTGTGAGAGACAAAAAGTAAAAAATTACTTAATTTCATTAAATTAAATAAAAAATGTATTTCCTTTTTTATTTTATCCCATTGAGAAAACAATCTTCCATAGAAAACAGTAAAAAAAAAAAAAAAGCTCTAAGCTCTAAGTGATGATTCCTCTAAATGTATTCACATTTTACAGCATCTATACGCCCTGATGTCTGTTCGTAAACACATAGTAATGTTTCTCCGGGAAAGAGATGTTTTATGGACAGAGCTCTGGTCTCATGTGACTGTCCGCTCTAACTAGGAGCACATTAGAGCTCCCGTAACTTCAGTCCTGACCATTTCAACGCCACCACAATCATCCACTTCCGCAAAACACCACAGTTTCTCTGCTAATGAGCTTTTATGTGAAAATGCTTCATTTTGTTGTCCTCAGAGGATTTGTGTGTGAGTGCACATGTGTCTGACCGCACATATCCTCATCTAATGCTTCTGATTTGCAGAGTAGCAAATGCCATATATTGTGTATATTCTTTGTTTTATTGTTTTACATATCACAAAAAAACACAATAATGCTAATTGTTATTATTATCATGTTTTTATCAGATCATATCAGATTAATAATAATAATAATAATTATTATTATTATTATTAATCTGATATGATCTGATAAAAACATGATAATAATAACAATTAGCATTATTGTGTTTTTTTGTGATATGTAAAACAATAAAACAAAGAATATACACAATATATGGCATTTGCTACTCTGCAAATCAGAAGCATTAGATGAGGATATGTGCGGTCAGACACATGTGCACTCACACACAAATCCTCTGAGGACAACAAAATGAAGCATTTTCACATAAAAGCTCATTAGCAGAGAAACTGTGGTGTTTTGCGGAAGTGGATGATTGTGGTGGCGTTGAAATGGTCAGGACTGAAGTTACGGGAGCTCTAATGTGCTCCTAGTTAGAGCGGACAGTCACATGAGACCAGAGCTCTGTCCATAAAACATCTCTTTCCCGGAGAAACATTACTAAAAAAAAAAAAAAAGAATGATAATAATAACAACAATTAGCATTATTGTCAGAATACAAACAGATATTGTTTGTATTATTATTATTATGTTATGACTACTACAAATGTCAATGTTTGGGACGTTTGGGTAAAAAATAAAAATTATATATTTTTCTTTATCATCACATTATTATTATTATTATTATTACAAATGTCAATGTAGCTAAAATAGAATGATATATTTTTCTTTGTCATCACAACATATTATTATTATTATTATTATTATTATTATGTAATTGCCAGTGCAGGTAAAAAATAAGAATTATACTTTTTCTTTATCTGCACATTATTATTATTATTATTATATAAATGTCAATGTTTTTTTTAATTGATATATTTCTTTGTCACCACAATATATATATATAGGGTTCAGCTAGAATATTTTAAACTCACGTGCGAAAGGGTTAAATAATATTGATTATCATATTATAATGCTTGACTGACTGATGTTAAGAGTGTACGTTCAGATATTTATATAACTGTGGCATTTTACAAACACACACACACATCATACATACCATACATACATATATATATATATGTGTGTGTGTGTGTGTGTGTGTGTGTGTATATATGTAATTTATGTATTATTATTATTAATTTTTTATTATTACAAAACTCTACCTACATTGACATTTATATATAATTTCCATAAGATCATAATTATATAAAAAATTTAATCAGTAATTCATTAAAATCTAGGATTCATTAGTAAACACAAACACTGAAGAGCACATTTGGCCACAAAATACATCCGAATAGATCATCAAGACAATCTGTCTCTTTACGGGCTTCAGAAACTGCTGGCTGGATCTATTAGGACTTGATTAATAATTCATCTGAGACTCAGATGAGCTTGTATGTGAAGATGACTCAATCTCCAGCCTAGCATACAGGGAAGAAGAAAAGAAAAAGAAAAATGATCTTACCATTTGCTAGTTATTCAATAAAACTCCCTCAGCGTTCTCGTTTTTCACCACACCACACCCTGTTATCGTGTCATTTGTGGTGTTTATTTCCGTTTTCCACTAATGCTCATTTTAGATAATGCAGAATAATTCAGTTAGCTTCACAGACTGCCTCTCCTTTGAGCCCATCAGTAAGACAATAAGTTAATAATTTAAGAAAAACACAATTAAACAAGTGACCAAAACCAAGACGTTTCCTCACGAGAGCCGCAGGCAGCACAGATGGTGTAGTGGGCCAGTCCAGGGGCGTAGATTACGCGGGGGACATGTCCCCCCCACTTTTGATGTCACGTAAATTCGTCCCCCGCACTTTTTCGGGCAAGTGTGTTCACATAGAGGTTTTCAAGAGCTGGTTTGGTGAACATAAGAGACTTCTTTATAAAACATTAAAAATGTTACTGTTCAAAAACTGTTGACTGGTAGATTATATAGATTACAGAAATGTTATATTGTAATGTGTGTGTGTATATATATATATATATATATATATATAACATTTCTGTCCCCCTCACTTCTGAAATGATGGCTACACCCCTGGGCCAGTCAGTATATTTGCAGAAGCTAATGGCCTCGTGATCGGACGACCCAGGAAGCTCTGCTCCAGACACTTATTCAAATGAAAAGTGATGCTGCAGTTTCTCCCGCGCTGTTGCTTAGTAACGTAACATCACAGACGTTCATGTAGCTACAGTGTTTGCAAGGCAGAACCGCCCTCGTGTTCCTTCAGTCAGTCTGGTTAGGGCTTGTTCTAAATATCTTATACTTAGATATTTATACTAAATATCTTATAATTATTCTTATATCGTATACTTTGGTTTGTCAATCATTAAAATTTTTGCTGCGTTATGATATTTTGGGGTTTATAAACATTTAATCTGCTTATTAAGAAAATATTTACAATTCTGAAGTTTGAAAATCTCCTGTTAACTTACATTTGAATGTTCAGTGTGGCCTCTCATTTGCATACTGAGTTGTGATTGGCCTTATTTCTTATGTCTATTTGCATAATAAATGATGATTGGTTTGGTCTTTGCATATTCAGAAGTGTGTATATATACAGGTGCATCTCAATAAATTAGAATGTCGAGTATATTATAGTATACTATAGGCTTGTAGTCTATATATTGTGAAACACTATTAATTTAAAATAAGTTTCTTATTTGAATATATTTTAAAATGTAATTTATTCCTGTGATGCAAAGCTGAGTTTTTAGCATCATTTCATCTTCAGAGTCATGAAATCATTATAATATGCTGATTTGCTTATTATTATCATTGTTTCTAATACATTTTATTTTTTACTTTAATGAATAGAAAGTTTAAAAGAACAGCATTTATTTGAAACATAAATGTCTTTACTGTCACTTTTGATTAATTTAATGTGTCCTTGCTGAATTGTATTAATTTCCTACAAAAAAAAAGAGAGAGAGAAAAAAAAGAACTTCCTAATCCCAGTCTATTGAATATTGGTGAAATCTGTATGCAGTATGTGTGCTATGCATAGTATGGAAACATTATGTATGATGCAATACCTAGATGAACCGGACGTAATATCACAATTTAAAATTTGTTTTTATGTTAAAATCAAATTTTTACAAGATGATAAGTGTTTGAAATACACATGCATTGTGATGAGGTCATGTGACAATAATGTAGCATGAGTCTTTTTGAAACATTCCTTATTAAATTCCAAATATACCCAGTTTTGATTCTTGTGTGCAACCAACTGAAAGCAGTACTGAGTAATGACATTTACAGTACTAAGTGTCAAAGCATCATAACCTAAACTGACCTAAAATTATTAACTGCAAGTCTACTCGACACATGTACTGTAACATTTTATGATACATTCAGACAGACAAACACAAGTACAGCAAGATCACAGTTGCAAAGTTACTTTCAAAAAGCAATTTAGTGCTTCATGACTGATGCTTGTCAGATCCCAGTTTTCAAAATTGTATTGCTCATATTCGATGATGCATTTAAATATTGATCCATTTAAATATCCATTTACTGATTGTCACTTATATTTGATTAAAAGGCCTATGCAACCTTTTGAGATTCAATTATTGACAGTGCCCTTACAGTGTGTCCTGGAGGTCACCAGATGGATCGATGAGGATAACTACAGCAAAACCACAATGCAGTAAGACACATCCAGCAAATGGAGCCAAGAGGAGCCTCTAAACAGCAGACTTACGATAAGGTTTGAGAATGTTCTTTAAGGAGCTGTTGTAAATGTGTAAGAGCACTCACTGTGCTATTGATCCGAGCCTGGGCTGTCTGAGTAATTGTGTATATTGGCCTAAACGTGTTAAAGCGCTTTTGACACTGAGGTCATAAAAGCGCAACATCTTCACCAGCAGCAAACCTTCTCGTTGTTTCAATCCACATATTTTTATGTGAATTTTGGGGCATTGCATTGAAACATCAAATGGAAAAGTCATGATGTGCATTAATTGTTAAAGGAATAGTTCACCCAAAAATGAACATTTGCAGAAAATGTTTTTACCTTCAGGCCATCGAAAAACTATATGAATTTGTTTCTTCATGTGAACAGGTTTGGAGAAATGTAGCATTACATCACTTGCTCACCAATGGATCCTCTGCAGTGAATGGGTGCCGTCAGAATGAGAGTCCAAACAGCTGATAAAAACATCACAATAATCCACAAGTAATCCACATCACTCCAGTCCATCAATGAACATCTTGTGCAGCAAAAAGCTGCATGCTTGTAACAAACAAATCCATCAAGACATGTTTAACTTGTATTTAAATGTTACTACGTCCTACTTGTTTCAGAATGTTCAGAGAACATTCAAAAGTAACATTTCAATTATTTTAACATTTAACATTTGCAATAACCCAGAAAATAGACATCTCTAAACTGTTTTCAAAAAAACTGACATTTTGAAAAAATGACATTTTCATAATGTGAACGTTCAAAAAATGTTCTTATAAAAATATGTTTGTGTTTGCCTCAACAGGACATATGATTGGATAACTGGACAAACAATGACTAACTAATTATCTTGAGCCATCTCACCTGATTGCGTTCCCAATCTCTGTCTTTATTATTAACCACATTATTTTCCAACGCGAAAGTAATCTATTTTCTTTGAATGAGCGAGACTTCCCATTCATTAGTTTCGGTAGGTAAATAAATACGAATAGTTAAGTACAGTAGAGTGTTTTTATGATTATGATAGTGACTTACAATAATATGATGAAAAATGCTAGTTTGCAATATCAAGCAACATTATATGGGCTGTTTTTGTGCATGAGAAATAACTGGAAGCGAAACTGGAAGTCTGGCACATCCGTGCAGTTGTCGACAAGTCCGCGGTTTTCCACGGCATTGGGCCTAAACCGTTGCTGTGGGTTGTTTTTCATGCCCGCGGGTTGAAGTGACCCAAATAACGTGACATTAAGCCCCTGGAATACGAATTTTACCAGGAAAAAAAAAAACATACCCCCTAGTGGGCTAGTTTTTGATTAGTTTTGAGTAGCAATTGAGCTTGTTTTTTTGTGAAAATCTGGCAACCCTGCACCGTGCCCGTTCTTACCTGAAAAATAAGGTTTTTAAATAGTGTTGTCAAATGATTAATCACGATTAATCGCTTCCAAATAAAAGTTAAACGTTTTTGTTTGCATAATATATGTATGTGTACTATGTATATTTATTATGTGTATATAAATACACGCACATGCATGTATATATTTAAGATAATGTTATGTTTATATATTTAATATATTTATAATATACATTATATGAATATAAATTTAAGCATGTAAATACATGTAAATATTTGACTGTATGTGTGTGTATTTATATATACATAATAAATATACACAGTACACATACATATTATGTAAACAAAAACTTTTTTTTTTGATGCGATTAATCGTTTGACAGCACTTTATCATTTTTTAAATGTTATCCTCTTGGCGTAAACAGGCTGTTAAGCGCTCCGTTATAGAGAATTCCCGGTTCCTTTTATGTGCACAGAATCATCAAGTAGTTTCTCGATTATGGAAAATACAAACCTTCTCAAAGTCATTCAGAACTGATGTACATATGACGAGTATCACTATCAGACCGTCATGTGCGGACAGCAGTCTGATCATTGTGCGTTTGTTGCCTGCTGCTGCTGATAATCATTATCTGTCAGTGTGTATATGGAACTGTTATCGGACAGGCCCCGTGTGTTTAGACTGGGACCAGGGCTGAGGACACCGGCGTCCAGGACAAACCCAGGGCTGATTTACATGATCAATGAGCTCAGACTGTGTTGTGTAACCCCAAGTCTCTCATTAAGGCTGATGAGGATGAGAGCACATTTCACATGCTGTGTGTACAATGTGAGCGTACAAGCATACTGAATGGCCTCTGATAGGGAGTTTATGAAATACCAAAAACTATAATTAACCTGACAAACCGGTATGTATCGATATATTTTGTACCAGACATAAATCTGTATTGTGCCTATAGGCTATTTAAAGGGGTCATAGGATGCTACATGCACTTTTACAAGTTGTTTGAACTGAAATGCGTGTTGGCAGTGTGTGTACACAACCACCCTATAATGATAAAAATCCACCCAGTGTTTTTTTTTAATCTGGTTAAATGTTTTCCCCTTTCTCAAATCGAGCCGATCTCAGATGCCTGTCTGTGTGACATCACAA